>NC_141054.1:30699988-30824988 GCF_041138505.1 Cibotium barometz
GGGGGCAAATGGGAACCCAATATCAGTTAGGCACTCAAACAAACACCTAAAGAACTAGGGCTAGAGTCCATACCTTAAGGGCCACACAATGAAGCTTTCATGCTTGCCACCTAGCCATTGCTCGTGCAGAGAAACCTTGAGCTTGAGGCTATAACTATTCGCATTCAGACTTGGATATGAAAGCCTCGGCTGTGCAGTGTGGATCAGCACTTGGCAGCCTCGGCACAGCAGGTTTCAGTGTTGTACAGCTTTAAAGCAGCAAGTACAACTGGTATCATGCATCAATAGCTTAACGCACAACATTCGGGAGTCTAGATCTAGTCCAGATCTGAGCAATCATTGTAAATATTCATTTACTTAGTTTATATATACAGTAGATCTGGTGAATCTCTTCCCTACTTCTCTCTGTGCATTTTCTGTTTGTGTGTTAATTACAGTTAACTGCTGCACATAATAAGCACGCTTCCGGTTGGCATGCAATACTTTTCTTTTTGCGTAGGGACACATGATCTTTTCACCTTTTACGCTTGACCTGGATGACATCATAGATTACTAGGCATGCTTGCATGGCGTATAAAGGCTAGACATGGATCACATGTGATGACCAGATATGACAACCAGATTTTCAGCCAGATATGTATCACCTCAAAGCTCTTGAACATGATAATGATAACATCAATAGATGACGACTACATCAAGAGTAAGTGGGCATTATTCTTAACATTTATTCTCTTGAGTATGATCCACACAGGGGTGTTACTTACCTCTAAGCCCAGCATAGTGGAAATGGGTGAGGTGACTCTAGACATTAGTTTATGTGGGCATTCCTCTTCTTGTTGGACACCTCAAACACTGGCCTAAGGCCTGTAGATCCCCCTATTACGCAACTGTTCATCTGTAAATATAGGTGACTGACAAGTCACAAAACATGGATAACTTGCAAGTCATAAGCATACGCTTCTTATTCTAGTATCATGGTGTTGTCTAGCTTAAAAAATCCTTCAACAATCTCAAGTTTTCTCTACGATCGGAAGTTTTAAAGATGGTATGTTATCATGTCAACTCAAAAGTGTTGTGCTTCTTTGGAAACAGTGAACGGCAAGTGCCTGCAGCAAACTTTGATCTCCATGTTGCACATTGCAATCGGAATTTGGAGCGCTGCAACCTTTGTGGAGAGATGGTGGCTAAAACCCGAGCTGTGGAGCATTTTGATGATGTTCATGCACCTGTAAGTGTTTCTCTTTGTGTGTGACCATTGAACTATATGGAACATGGCATGCTACAGATCACATATTATGCTTCATTATTGTCTTGTTATATGTAAATCGGGTTAAAAAGTAGGTTCTTGAATAGCAACTAGTTCGTCTACAAATAACTCACATCTATGATCTATGAATGGAGACTCCTTGCCTCCTTTTAGCACTTTGACCGGCTACAGTCACTGCTCGTCAGCAGGGGCCTGTTTTTGCTGCCCGTCAGGGATGGACGGGCAATCTTGTTTGTCCGACTGCCTGCCCATCCCACTTGCTGGTACCGTTCTGCACCTAGCCTAGAAATAAGTGCTGGAATTAGTGTAACCTTGTCATCAAATGCTGTCTTTAATGAAACTCAAGATGTCGAAGTTTCCAAATATTAGCATGGAGATTGGGCGTAACAAAACGAGTGCAGAGGCTCAGCCCGTTTCGGCGGTACTGCCGCTGCCCACCACTATCTGCCCGCTAGCCTGGGCAGCACAAGTGCACAGAGTCCGCACATTCGAACGGAAAGCATCAGCGTGTCGCCCACGAGGAGAGCTACGCACCAACGTCAACTTCGCGCGCAGCTGGAGGAGTCGGGTGCCGTGCGGGAGAGGCTCCGTTCCAATCGGTAGCTGCTGTGCATACAGGCAAGGGTGGAATCCGGAGCCTGAGAAGGACACATGCATCCACTGGAGCTTCCCCGACGAAGTCTAGATTGAAGGAGCTTCCCGCGACGTGGCGCTTCTGCGATAAAGGCACTGTCGGAGGCGGCATCGCTTTATCTGTGCCGTGGCCGTCTCGCCACACTCATGCTTTCTGTGCGCCTACCTCCCGTCGCATGCGCCTGCATCTTGGTTGCCTTCAGCAAAACATCCCATCGTTGTCCCCTCCAGCACCATATGTAGATAGGCGAACCAGCTTAGGCTTCTGTGTATAGAAGCTCCAACCAGCTATAGTCCACAGAGCGGTCCGTCTGCACACAGATGCTCCCATCACGTCAGCAACCATCTGCAAGCCCATCAGCAATCTGCACAATCTTTCCGCAGCAGCATCAGCACGAGTCAGCAAATTTGACGCCCCCCCCTTTCTGCAACAGAAATCAGCTGATTTCAAAGGTATTTGCTTCAATTTTTTTTTTGGGATTTGCAATTGAGCAGGTACAATCATCAATTGAGCAGGTACAGGTCCAAATTGCTCAGATTTTGAGCAAAATTGGCAACAATTAGGTGACATTGGTCACATTCCGCGTCAATTTGCAGGAAATTGGATGTCAAAATTTGGGGCTTTTGATGTAATTGTGCCATTGGGCATTCATACATGCTGTATGATGTGAGCAATCTCACATTTGGGCCAAAATTGCAGGAAATTGGAGTGCAAATCAAAGGACTTTTGTGCCAATTGGGTTGATTTGCATGCAGGCACTGGCATTTGATGCTTTGGGCAATGTGTTGATGCCTGTCAAGCACTCAATGTGCCTGTAAATCAAGGGGCTTTTATGTATTTGATGTATATGTGGCCAGGGGGAAGCATTGTAAAGACTTTGGATGCCTTCATGTGCGTCAATGTACCATGTATGATCAGAAATTGATCTTAAATCAAGGGGCTTTTCAAGATTTTATGCTTGTTGAGCTTGGCAAAGCAGCAGGGAAGACTTTTATGCTTTGAACCCTCAGAAATCCACTTGCAGTCAAGGGGCTTTTGCTCAATTTCTGTTCGGGATTGTTGTATGCAGTGGTGGGGACTGTCAAGGTCTGATTTTCACTCATTTGGACAGCTAGGAGAGCATTTATTGCTACTGTACTTACTGGTACAGATTTGGTACAACTTTGTACAAGTTTTGGCATGGCTGTACATTGATTTAAGTGAGGAAAAGGCTCATTTTCAGTTGCTGTACTTGCCGGTACAGGTTTGGTACATCATTGGTGAGCACTTAGTACTGTTATACAGTACTTTGGAAGGGGAACAGAGCACATCTAAGGTGCTGTCCTAAATCTGCAGCAACCAGATTTTGGTGATTTTATCACATACAGTGGGAGTAGAGTTGCATTTGTGCTTCCGCAGTGGGAGATAAACTTTGGGAGAACAACTGTGAGCACTTTGTGTGCTTTGGTGCAGTGTTTGCACATCTTGCAGGGAGTCAGGCATTGACAAAGGTTGCATATTGGTATGGCAACCACAGGTGAGAGCTCTTCATTGCTTCACATCAAGAAGCTTGAAGGCTCACATAGTTATGATATTTGGCAAACCCAGTGCTATAATGTGTTGCTCCAGAAGAAGCAGCACAAGCCCATTAAAGAAAGGGGTGTAATGCCCGCTTCTCTTACTGCTGAAGAATGGGAAGATATGGATGAGCTGGCAAGATCCACCATCATGTTGTCTGTGTCAGACACTTTACTTTTCAGCATACGTGAAGAGAAGACAGCTTGGGGAATGTGGCAAAGATTGCAGGACTTGTATGCCCAGCAAAGTGCCTCAAGCAAAGTGTATTGGTTGAAGAAACTCATAGGTCTTCAAATGAAGGAAAGGGCGTCTATGACAGCCCATCTAAATGAGTTTAATGGTGTTGTCAGCCAGGTCATCAATCAAAAGTTGGCAATGGACAATGAGTTCAAAGCCACCTTTCTCTTATGCACTTTGCCAGAGAGTTGGGACACATTTAGGACAGCCACTAGCAATTCGAATGCTATGTTGTCATATGCAAATGTGGAGGGTGCTCTCCTTCAAGAGGAGATGAAGAGGAAAAACAACTCTGTTGGAAAGTCCAATGCAATGAATGCACGTGGGAGATCCCAGCAAAGGGGTAAAAGCCAAGAATGGGGAAGGAGCAAGTCCCGCTCCAAAAAGGACTTGGAATGCCATTATTGTGGCAAGAAGGGACATATCAAAAAGCAATGCTACAAATGGAAGAATGATCAAAAGGAAAAGCGCAAAGGAAAAGACAAAGACAAAGATGAAGCCAAAGATGCAAAGCCAAAGGGCAAAAGTGGAGTCAAGATTGAAGAAGTCAATGTGTCACATGTAGGTGACAGTGAGGATGAAGTCCTATTCGCGTCTTCACTTGATGCCCATTCACTTCTTGCAGGAGATGGTCATGGTATGCACTCATGGATCATTGATTCAGGTGCCTCCTTTCATGTCACAGGTTGCAGAGACTTGTTTGTCAGGTATACTGCTGGCAATGAAGGAGTAGTTTATTTGGGTGACAACCATGCATGCAAGATTCTTGGCAGAGGTGATGTGAGGCTTGTGTTTTCAGATGGCTCACAGCTTATGCTCCATGATGTCAGGCATGTGCCTGAGATCAAGAAGAACCTGCTTTCTACTGGACAGCTTGATGATGTTGATTATGTTACCACATTTGGTCGTGGAAAGTGGAAGATTAGTAAGGGCTCACTGGTTGTTGCCAGAGGCTCTAAGGTGGACACTCTTTACTTCATGCATGCTAATGTTTGTCACCATGCTAATGTAAGTGCAACCGAGCTGCCGGAAATCTCTATGTGGCATAGCCGGTTGGGACACATGAGTGTCAAAGGAATGGAGCAATTGTCTCGTTTTGGTTACTTGCCTTATCTAAAGTTCTCAAGTTTTCAGTTTTGTGAGCATAGTATATATGGCAGGCAACTCCAGTGCTCCCACAAGAAAGCTCTTGGACAGAAAGATGCTCAGTTAGAGCTTGTGCATAGAGATGTATGTGAGATGCCTCAGCTTTCTTTGGGAGGGGCAAAATATTTTCTCTCTTTTATTGACGATGCCACACGCAAGGTGTGGGTTTATCCTCTTCGTTTGAAGAGTGATACATTCTCAGTGTTTCAGAAGTTTGTTGCTCATGTTGAGAATCAAACTGGCAAAACACTGAAGGCTTTGCGTTCCGACAATGCTGGAGAGTATATGTCCAAACAGTTTCAGTTGTGATGCTAAAGGCATCAAGAGGGAGCTCTCTACTCCTTATGATCCTCCACAAAACGGGACAACAGAGAGGATGAACAGGACCATTCAGGAGAAGGTCCGTTCTATGTTGTCACATGCTGCGTTACCTCATGGTTTTTGGGCTGAAGCTGTTATGACAGCCGTTCATCTTATAAACAGGTCACCTAACACGAGGCTTGGTGGGAAAGTGCCAGAGGAAGTATGGACAGGGAAGCCTCCGTCCTACAAGCACTTGAGAGTGTTTGGTTGCGTTGCGTACGTGCACATACGCAGGGAAATACGCACCAAACTTGATCCTAAGTCTCACAAATGCATATTCCTAGGATATGGTGACAGAGGTGAAATGGGGTATAGACTTTGGGATCCCGTGAATAGAAAGATTATACGCAGCAATGATGTCATTTTTGATGAAACATGCATGTATAAAATGCCTGCAAGGCAACAGGAGCCTGGCAGAGTCATCTTTGATGATGATGGACATCATGGACAACAACCAAGGGCTGTAAATCAGCCATTACAGCAGCAAAACCAGCCCTTAAATGGTGCTGAAAATGGTCCAAATGGACAGCCAGAGTTGGCAGAAGATATCCCTATGGATATCCCACAGTTAGAGGAGATACCGGGCATGATCTTGCAACCTTATGGCATGGAACAGGAGCCACCAATAGGTGATATGCAGGCTGGACAGGAACCTGCAAATGATGGTCATTGGGTACGGAGGTCCACACGACCCTCTAGACCCCCTGACAGGTTTGTTCCAGGGGTTGACTACTTGATGCTCACTGACTGTGGGGAGCCCTCATGTTATAAGGAGGCTTTACAGAGAGCAGACAAGGCTCTTTGGGAGCGTGCTATGAAGTCAGAGATGGATTCTCTGCACAAAAATGGAACATGGAAGTTGGTGCATTTGCCTACAGGCAAGAAGGTTTTGCCATGCAAGTGGGTTTACAGGCACAAAGTTGCACCTGATGCAAAGCCAAGATACAAAGCCAGGTTAGTGGCTAAGGGCTTCAAGCAGGAATATGGTGTGGACTTTGATGAGATCTTCTCTCCAGTGGTCAAAATGACCACACTTAGAGCTGTATTAGCTTTGGTTGCTCATGATGATCTGGATTTGATTCAGATGGATGTGAAGACTGCTTTTCTTCACGGTGATCTCCATGAGGAGATATATATGCAACAACCAGAGGGTTATGCAGTGAATGGAAAGGAGAAGCTTGTATGCAAGCTGAAAAAGAGTCTTTATGGGCTCAAACAGGCACCAAGGGAATGGTATCATAAATTTGATACATTCATGAAATCCTAGGATTTCAGGAGAAGTGACATAGATCACTGCTTATACACCAAGAAAGCTTTGGATGGCAGTCTATTGATCCTCATCTTGTATGTTGATGATATGTTGATTGCCGGGAAATCTCGTAAAGAGATGGATGCCTTGAAGAAGAGGCTGCATCAGACCTTTGATATGAAGGATTTGGGTGATGCAAATCACATTTTGGGTATGCGGATACTTCGGGACAGAAATCAGCATGTGTTGTATTTGTCTCAGAAGGAATACATTGGCAAAGTTTTGCAGAGGTTCAATATGGAAGGGGGGAAGAAGACTAGTACTCCTTTGCCTCCATATGTGAAACTCAGTGCTAAGGACAGCCCACAGTCGGATAGTGACAGGGCTGATATGGCCAAGATTCCGTATGCTTCAGCATGTGGCAGTCTCATGTATGCCATGGTTGCTACTAGGCCGGACATTGCATTTGCAGTGGGAGTGGTTTCTAGATACATGGCCAAACCTGGCAAGAAGCATTGGGAAGCAGTGAAAGGTGTCATGAGATACCTGAAGGGTACACAGGATATGTGCATTTGCTTTGGCAAACAGGATGCATTAGTGCATGGTTACACGGATTCGGATTATGCTGGTCATCTAGATAACCGGAAGTCTACTACCGGTTATGTGTTTACATTCACAGGAGGTGCTGTGTCATGGATATCCAGGATGCAGAAGTGCACTGCCTTATCTACTACAGAGGCCGAGTATATTGCAGCCACAGAGGCTTGCAAGGAGGCATTATGGCTATCTCGGTTAGTGGTTGATTTGGGTTATACAGGGGATATTCCATTGTTGCATTGTGACAGTCAGAGTGCCATCCAGTTGGCAAAGAACCCTGTCTTTCATGCAAAGACGAAGCATGTGGATGTGAAGTATCACTTCATCAGAGAGGTGATAGAGAACAAGCAAATTCAGCTTGTCAAGATTCATACGGATGACAACCTGGCTGATCTGTTGACAAAGAGTTTGCCTCCAGAGCGGTTTGCTCATTGCAGACACTTGATGGGCATTGGATGAGGCAAATTTCAGCCTTGATATGGCCTTGTATATGATCATGTACATGCTGATTTTTTTTTTCCTTCATTTAAGGGCACTTTGCCTCTAAGTGGGAGGTTGTTGGGTTAAGGCATTATGCCCACCCTTATAGTGTGTACTAGCCCATGTGTTTTATAGTACATAGTACACTTAGTACTTTTAATGTATTAAGTGCACACTGTGTACTAGTGCAAATATACATGTGTGATAGGGGAGTCACAGACACACACTTGATGAGTTGACTTATCCTCATATGTCTCTCTCTCTCTCTCCCTTCTTCTCTGTGTGTGTGTCTCCCACATGAAACCCTAATTCTCTTCCTTCATCCACCGCCCAGACCTTAGCCCCTTTGTACAAAGGGAGTAACCAGCCATGTGTCCACTCTAGCTTGCTCCACAAAGCACCTGCCTGCCACCTATGCCGGACAACTCACCACCTCACTCCTCCTCCTCTCTCTAGAGATTGGTGCCTCCTTCATGAGGGCTATTGGGCTGCATTTTTTGCACTTTTCCTTCCCAACTCCATTTCCAAGCTTGTTAAGGTGTTTCACTAGCTTCCAAGAGTGTTTTCAGATGCTAATCACTCTCCTACACACTCCCAATGACTGAAATTCAGCAAAACACCTCTCTTTATTGCTGTAATTTCTGGTCTTTTTGTTGAAAATCCTAATTTCAGCCCTCCTTTCTCAAGTTGAACCATAGGGGAAGCTTTCCCAAGGTTCCCTTCATCCTCTTCAAGACTTTTGTCGCGAAGAAATGCGACAAATTGAAGATCTCATCATTCCAAGGACTTCCACCACAAAGACTTCCGCTGTCATTGACACTACTTGCAATTGGTAAGCTTTTATGCTTAAATATGGAAGCAAGTAGCAGGAGGGAGGAACCGGATTACAAGATCGCATACCATGTGTAGTGTTCTCTTGTCCTACGTGCTCTTTTGTAGATTGTTGCTACCATGTGTTGGTGGAACAATAGAGAGCAGATGGTAGGGATCATGGACACTTGAGATAGTAGTGTGGATTGCAAGTCTACATCGACAACCACTTGTTTGCAATACTGTATTCATATGCATTGGTATGGAAATCTGGTCAGAAATGCCCATGACACTATGTACTTGATTCTCCCAAGATCAATATACTTTATTTGAGGGAGGAGTCGGCCGTTCCGGCTCATTGTGTGTTTCTTGTCAATTCAACAAATTACTCCTTGTATTTGAGCAAGTGTCCATCAAATCTTAGTGTATTTAAGTGTATTGATTAGCATTGTGTTCAACCAAGTTACATTGGTATCAGAGCATACGGTTCTCTTTCACTTCTATCGTGAGAGACGATCACCGTGAACACTAGCTATCTCTACACTTAGAACATTATGGACAGCCATACAACGAATGTTGGAGATGCTAACACCATAGTAGCAGGGGAACCCCGTTTCCCCCCATTGGGAACGGTGGAACGCGTTCCCCCATCGCGTGGACCAGTGGAACGCTGGAAACGTATGGTGGAACGTGGAGGTGGTCGAGAAAAGGTGGAACGGCAGGGAACGTTGGCGGAACGGTAGGTGGAACGGGCCAGGGAACGCTAGCCTGCCGTTTCCCCATGTGGGAACGTGTAGATGACGTGTATTTTTTTTTTTAAAAATGAAGCCCGTAAGCCTTGCGCTAGGCGCTTTTCGGGAATTCGCACAAATCCGTACGCCTTTCGCCGCCCGTCGCTGTTCGGAGTTCACGCCGTTGCTGTCCACGACTCCACGAGTACAGCCGCCAGCGCCCGTACTGTCCTGCCCGGGCCCCGTACAGCAGTTGTTCTGAACTTGTGAGTCCTGACATTCTGTACTGCATAGTACAGTCGCCCGGCAGCCAGGCCCCCAGCCCTTGCACTGTGCAGACTACAGTCATCTAAAAGGCAAGGCAGCAAGAAGCTTTTCTCTTTCTTCTCTCTCTCTTTTTTTGTTTGAACTTTGAACTTTTGGTGCCCTTCACACTGCACAGTGCATAGTCTCTCCCCATTAAACAGAAGAAAAAAAAGGACTCATTTCTCTGGAATGGTTAACTTTGAAAGCCTATTCAACTTTTTGCCCGAATTTGCAGACATCATGGCTTACTCGGGTTCAAAGCGATCAGCTTCGAATGCTACTTGGTGGGACGAGGTTGAAAGGCTAGAAAGGTATTCATCTAAGGGAGGTGCAACACGATGGAAATGCAAGCAATGTAACAAAGAGAAGTCAGGAGGAGCAAACCGTGTGAGAGCACATCTATGCCATGTGAACAATGAAAAAGCACAAGTGAACAAATGCCCAGGGACAACACCTGAAATGCGTAGAGAGCTTTTGGCAAAGTACCCAAGTGAAGAGGAGAAAGCATGTGCACGAAAGAAACCGGCAATTGATGTATCTTACTTCAGTAGACAAGGGGAAGATGTACACTTGGGAGATGGACAACAGTATGGAGGACTTGGGAGCTTTGCATTTTCCCAAGATTCGCAGTCTATGGGTGCAAGTTCCGGCAAGCAGCAAACCTTGGGAGCAGCTTGGGATCCCCGCAAGAAAGAGAGGGTAGATGCAGCTGTTGCAAGGTTCTTTTATCATGATCATGTAGCATTCAATGTTGCCAGGTCTCCATATTTCATTGAAATGGTCCAGGAGATTGCACGGTATGGCCCAACATACAAGCCTCCTTCATATGAGACCATACGCACCACCTTGTTGCAAAAGGAGAAAGCTGCAATTGAATGTGCTTTAGAGTCTGTGCATGAAAGTTGGGCAAAGAATGGTGTGTCACTTATTGCAGATGGTTGGAGTGACACTCGAAAAAGGTCCATTCATGGCATGGTTGCTTATTCTCGAGGAAGAATGCAATTCATTTCCTCACATGATGCTTCTGGGACTGGAAAAACTGCAGATCAGCTTGTGGAAGAGTGGGCCGAAGGTATTGAGAAAGTTGGACCAGAGAATGTTATTCAGTTCTTAGCTGATGGTGAGGCAACAAATAGAGCAGCTGGTCTTAAGCTTGAAGACAGGTATCCGCATATCACATTCAGTCCATGCTTTGCTCATTGTTTGAGCAACTTATTGAAGGATGTTGGCAGCTTGCCATGGGTTGATCCACACATTCAAAAAGGCAAGGAGATAATAAGCTTCATTCAAAACCATCAGTTTATTTTGAATGAATTCCGCAAGAGATCGGCCAAAAAGGATCTCTTGAAGTACTCAGAGACACGCTTTGGTTATAACTTTCTCATGATGAAGAGGTTATCCAAAGTGCAATTGCCTTTGAAGCAGTTGGTTGTATGCAATGAGTGGATGGGATGGGCACTTTCTCGCTCAAGAGCCGGCATAGAGGTTGCAAGAACCATACAAGACTTCACATTTTGGGATGAAGTCAATACTATCAATGCTATGATGAAGCCGATCATGCGCTTGATGCGGATTGCAGATGGACGGGAGCCATGCATTGGCAAGGTTTATGAGGGGGCTGACCGAATGATCGAGAAAATAGGGGAAATGGGCTTGTGTGATGAGAAATATGCAGAGGTTCGAGAATTATGTGAAGCACGATGGAATGGTTATCATTCTCCTATGCATGCTGCAGCGTATGTCTTGGATCCCGAGTTCCAAGGATGTGGACAAGAGGCCGATGATGAGGTGATGGATGGTTGGGAGACAGTGCTTTCTAGGCAGGTTCGTGATGCAGATAAACGAAGGTTAGTGAAAGACCAACTTGGATTTTATCGCAGCAAGTTGGGAAGGTTTGGATCGGCTGATGCTCAGAGAGATAGGTTTAAGATAGGGGCTGCTTTATGGTGGGAGGATTATGGGGCTCGTACACCACAGCTTCAATCATTGGCAGTAAGGATCTTGTCTCAAGGTGCAAGCTCCTCTCCGATTGAGCAGCTATGGAGTGTGTTCGGCCATGTTGCATCCAAGAAGAGGAACAAATTTGGGACAAAACAAGTCAATGACTTGATTTTTGTAAGTGCTAATTTGCGCTTGCTTGGTGATATGGCATCTCCCAAACCAGAGAAGTTTATATTGCTTGATGAGGAGTCCTCGGATGATGAGGAGACACATGGACTTGCAGATCCTGGTCAGGATGGGATTGAAGATTTGGATGCTGCAGATGTTGGTCTTGATGATATGGCTTTCTTGGATGACATAGATGATAGTCTCCTTGATGGCATCACTGGCAGTAGCCATGCATGATATCGCCTTACTATTTGCAATGTGCATGTCACCTTGAGGCTTGGACTTTGGACTTGGATTGTTTCTTTTATCTAGGCTGTGCCATGTGGGCCACATTTTGTGCTTTTTGTCACTTATGTCATGTATGATGTGGGCTAATTTATTTTGACTTGTGAGATTTGTTCAGTGTTAGTATCTAGCCATGCAAATTATGGTGCACTAGACTTTAGTGTGTCTCTGATTTGGTTATATAAATGAGCATTGTATGTTAAGATTTATCGTCATTTCTAGGAATTATCTAGGTCGTTCCCTGTTTCCGTTCCCCCTCGTTCCCGTTCCCCCTTTTTCTCGTTCCCGTTCCCCTGGTGGTGCTTTCGTTCCGTTCCCGTTCCCGTTCCGTTGCTACTATGGCTAACACAAGAGGCAGGGACAATGAAATGCCTGCCTCCAATGCTTTACAGGATGAGCAAACTCATGTGGTGCACAATAGGAAACATGAATATGTGGGATAGCCGTCCCGTGGCAATGAGAAGATGCAGGAAGAAGAGTCTATAGTCTTGAGGGCTGAACTTACTCGTATGCAGGCTCTTCTCCATGCACAACAAGAAGAATTGAATCTTTACCGCCGCGAGGATCCATTGGTACATGACCGTTTGAAGGCCAAGAAAGCTGAATCTTATATGGATCATGCAATGGCAATGATTGCTCAAGAGTTACACATGCAACCGAGGGATGGAGCACGTGCATACTTGGCTCATACCGAGGATGCCTATGCAGAAAAGCCAACCATCCCACATGTCTTGGAATTCCCATAGGTGCCCGAACAAGAACTTATGTCTAAGAGGATGAATCTCCATGCTATGGGAGAGGAACAATCAGTGACTTCACGCCATGCAAGAATACCTTATGTAGCCCATGAAGGATACAATGTTTATGGTAGTGGTCAAAATGTATGTCAAATGCCATTGCCGGTTGAAAATGTGCATGCACAACACATGCATCATGGGTTGCAATTTTCTGCTGGTGCAGGTATTCCGCGTATCTCTCATGCCACAGTGTGCCCGTGAGGGAGAAGCTATGGTTGAAAATGTATCAATGCATGTTGAAGGGCCAGCCATGCCTCATGCTTACATGGCACATGTATCTATGCCTTATGCATCACCTTTTGGTCCTAAAATGATGCCAGTCATCACAGGGGCTGTCCCAATGGACAAACATGGGGGAAAACATGTTGAGATGCAAGCACATGCATCAAAGTCTTGTGACTTCAAAGCCGGAGACAAATCTGTGAAGTTTAACGCATATCATGGGGAATATGATGCATCAAAGGCACTTGCTTTTATTGCCCAGTTTGATATTGCTTTCAGTGATGAGGATTTTACTCAAAAGTCCATGATCCGGCATGTAAGCATGTTTATGAAAGGCACTGTTGCCCATTGGTGGCTCACGGAGCAGCTCTCACCGAATCCTGTCAGATCATGGAAAGAGTTCAAGGAGAGGTTCTATGCTCAATTCTTGCCTCCCAATGCATTGAATGAGTAACAATGAAGTGGGATTGGGTGAAGCAAAATGAGGGGGAATCAGTGAATGCATATGTACAAAAGTTTTGGAAAGTACTTTTGGAGGTGTCCCCATTTATGCATGTCACCGAGGCGGAAAGGAAGAGAAGGTTTCAATCGAGATTGCAGACCGTGTACAAAGCGGGCTACAAATGTATCCTGGTCACACCTTACACCAATTAATTGCAGCTGCCACCGCCACCGAGCAATTGGAACTCAAATTGAGTTGATCCAATAAGGCTTAACCCTCATTTCAAGGCAAAGAGAGGGCTGTCCAAAATCTGCAAAATAATGGACAGGCACCTAAAAATGACCAAAACCAAGATAAAAATGGTCCAAATGCTGAAAATAACATTACCAAGAAGCGCCCCTTCAAACTGAGAGACTATGGTCTCACTCCGGAGCAGAAAAAGCAATATATGAGCGAAGGAAAATGTTTTACTTGTGGTAGCACCGAGCATATTTCAAAGGCATAACCAAACAAGAAGAAGCGTAGTAATGCAAATGCATCAAATCCTAATGTGCATATGGTTCCGGATGTGAAGGGCAACACTTCACATGATAGCAAAGACAGGGTTGTATGTAAAGCTTGGGGACAGCTTAAGGATCAGCCCGCTTTGTTCATGTTTGACAATTGTGCATATGAGAATTTCATATCTACACAGATGGTAGCTATTATTGGCAAGTTGCGCATACACATTTAAGGCTATGTGGATCATGAGGATTTTCTTGTGGTGCCTTTGAATGGCTGTGATGTATTGCTTGGAAAGCCTTGGCATACACGTATTGATCCGTGCAAGGCTTACAAGACCAACAGGATCACCTGCATACATAAAGGCCGAGAGCATGTAATTGATGCTAGTGAAGAGGGTGATACCATTCCCCTTGTATCTCATGTACAAATTAAGAAAGTAATGAAAAAGAGTGTTTTTGCGTACTTGATTTTTGTACGAGATCATGTTGAGGAAAATAATGTACATATAAACACTCTTAGTAATGATAGGCTGAAATTTTTGCAAGAGCACAATGATTGTTTTGTTGATGAGTTACCAAATGAGTTGCCACCCGTACGACCGGAAGATCATCGTGCCGGGTAGCTCACCGCCTACTAGGCCAGCCTATCGTGTAAGTGCATCCCAAAAAGAGGAGATCATGAAGCAGGTGAATGAGCTTGTTTAAGGTTTGGTTTAGCCAAGCTCTTCCCCATATTATTCACCCGTCCTCTTGGTTCAAAAGAAGGATGGATCCTTTCGTATGTGTGTGGAGTATAGAGCTTTGAATAAGCTTACCATTAAGGACCGGTTTCCGATTCCACGCATAGACGACATTCCTGACAAGTTGGATGGATCGGCATGCTTTAGCCGAATTGATCTCAAGAGTGGATACCATCAAGTGCGTGAAGTGCCTGAGGATGTACACAAAATTGCTTTCAGGGCAGCATTTGGACTCTATGAGTATCTTGTTATGTCTTTTGGTCTTACAAATGCCCTGGCTACATTCAATAGAATGATGGATCGCATATTCTGTGGGTACAGAAAAATTTACAGGTGTCTTCTTTGATGACATCCTAGTCTTCTCGAAGACCGAAGAAGAGCATAGAGCTCATTTGGCCATTGTTTTTAAAGAACTCCGTAAGCATAAACTCTTCATAAATGCAAAGAATGGTGAGTTCTTCTTGTCAGAGATACATTATCTTGGACATATTGTGTCCAAAGATGGAGTGTGGATGGATCCTGCAAAAATTGATGCAATTCGGAATTGGCCCGAATTGAGTTCGGTGCATGAGATCCGTAGTTTTCTTGGATTATGCTCTTACTACTGCAGGTTCATTTGGCACTTTGTATGGATTACTTCTCCTTTGCATGATTTGACAAAGAAGAAGGCCGTGTTTAAATGGACTAATGTAGAGAGGGATCAATTCCTCAAATTGAAAGATGCAACTACTCATGGTCCAGTGTTGATCATTTCGGATTTGCAAAAGCCTTTTAGTGTGGAATGTGATGCATCTGGAAATTGTATAGGAGCTGTCCTTAATCAAGAGGGACATGTCGTGGCTTATGAGAGCCGTAGATTGCATGATGCAGAGCTATCTCTTGGCATTTATGAGAAAGAGCTCTCGGCTGTAATTCATGCACTTACTATATGGAAACATTACCTTCTTGGGGCTGATTTCACTGTGAAGACAAATCACCAGAGTTTGAGGTATTTTCTTACCCAAACTAAGCTATCAGAGAAGCATATGAGGATGGCCAATTTCCTCTCTATGTTTCATTTTCAGATCTTGCACACCCCAAGAAAGAAGAATGTAGTGGCAGATGCATTGTCACGAAAGCCGTATGTAGCAGCTATCTCGGTTGCCTCTCATGGGGACTTACTTGTTTGCCATGCGTGATTTGTATCATACAGATGCTGATTTTGCCACTATTTGGGCTGATTTGATGGCTGGTCATGCACATGCCTCATATGTGATCAAAGAGGATTATCTCATGAAAGATAATTGCCTATGTGTGGTGTCTGACATGAGGCAAAAGGTTTTGGATGAGTGCCATGCTCCTCCATATGCTGGCCATAGAGGCATAATGCCTACTATGCACATGATTGAGCGGTATTTCTTTTGGCCAAGTATGCGGAAGGACATAGAGGCACATGCACGTGCATGTATCACCTGTCAAAAGGTGAAATTTGATAGGCAAAAGGCACCAGGTTTGCTTCAGCCATTGCCTATTCCCACGCAGCGGGAAGTATTACAATGGATTTCATTATGGACTTGCCATAGACCCAACAGGGTAATGATGCAATTTGGATAATTGTGAACAGGTTTAGCAAGCAAGCTCACTTCTTTCCGGTCAAAAAGACCATCAAAGCTGAGCATATGGTTAAAATATATCTTGCACAAGTGTTCAAGCATCATGGAATGCCGAAGTCCATTCTGGGGGATATAGATCCCAGGACTACAAGTCTCTTTTGGCGGGCCTTATTTGATAATATGGCACCAAATTGGACTTTTCATCAGCTTATCACCCTTAAACGGATGGCCAAAGTGAGGCTACAAATTCAGCCGTGTTGGATCTCTTGAAATGTTATGTGGCGGATCAGAAGTCTTCTTGGGAGAAGTACTTACTGCTTGTGGAATTTGCATACAACAATACGGTGCATACATCTACGGGAAAGGCCCCGTTTGAGATTGTTTATGGTAAGGTGGTTTTGCCACCCATCCTTTGCACAAAGGATGAGATATTTGCAGCAGCTGATGAGTATGGAAGAGACTTGGATATTGCTTTTGCTCAAGTACGGACAGCCATTGCAAGGTCACAAGACAAGCATAAAAAGGCTGCCGACAAGCATAGAAGGCAATTGGATATTAAAGAGAATGATAGGGTATTGCTGAAATTTGAGAAAGCAAGACTTGCAAAGAGGCCTGGCAAAGAGGGTGCATATCCTAAGCTTGCAACTAGATACTATGGGCCTTTTCGAGTGATCGAGAAGATCAATGAAGTGGCTTTCAGATTGGCATTACGTAGTCATTGGTACAAACACAATGCTTTTCATGTGAGTCTCCTTCGCAAGTATGTAGGGCCGGAGCCCAGTGAAATGGTCATTGAGGATCCACCAGAAGTGGATGAGCTTGAGGAGATCTTGCAGCCTGTGTATCACAAGCAATGCAAGCTTGCTGCAAGCAAAGTTGTCAGGCGTTACCTTGTGAAGTTTAAGAACTATCTTCCCGTTGTTGCTAAATGGGTAGATGAAGAGTTCTTCAGAGATTGCCTGCATGTGCTTTAGACATATTTGGATGCTTTTCAGTTGCGGACAACTGTTTAGAAGCCGGGGGTTGGTCACCCAATTGGTCCCGTGCTTTCTCATCATGTATGTACATTGGACTGGTGTCCATGGCAGTTGTATATGCCGGGGATTGATGCCACTCATGTGATACTGTGGACTTGGCTTTCTGTTGGAACTTGGGACTTGTGCCTCTGTGTACATGCCCGGAAATGCCTGGTGGATTGGTGTTCCATTGGGTCTCTGGTACTTTGTGTACTTGCGTGGAGCACGTCTATTTTGTTATAAGTCTCATGAATGGGGATTGTCCATACCAATGCTGCATTGCATAGTATCTTTATGTGCTTGATTGCAATTGAAATTGCATGCTGTTTTCATGCTTGCTTGACCAATGTGTAGTTTCGGGTAAGGGGACGCCCGCCCGCGAACCGTGCGTGTGAAACTGTGTGCTGACATGGTCATGTGGCATGTGACAGGTGGTAAGTATTGGTCATAAACCTAGCCTTAGGAGTTAGCACTAATTTATAAGTGAGTGTGTACACACTTCATTAAGTTTTGGGCGACCAAAACTCACTTATAAATTATGACCAGCCCGGTGTTCACACACACTGATGTCCCGAGGTGGACATAACCCAATGGCCACCGCAGTAGACCTTATCCCCTTTGTACAAAGGGAGTAACTAGCCATGTGTCCACTCTAGCTTGCTCCACAAAGCACCTGCCTGCCACCTACACTGGACAACTCACCACCTCACTCCTCCTCTCTCTAGAGATTGGCGCCTCCTTCATGAGGGCTGTTGGGCTGCATTTTCTGCACTTTTTCCTTCCCAACTCCATTTCCAAGCTTATTAAGGTGTTTCTCTAGCTTCCAAGAGTGTTTCCGGATGCTAATCACTCTCCTACACACTCCCAATGACTGAAATTCAGCAAAACACCTCTCTTTACTGCTGTAATTTCTGGTCTTTTTGTTGAAAACCCTAATTTCAGCCCTCCTTTCTCAAGTTGAACCATAGGGAAAGCTTTCCCAAGGTTCCCTTCATCCTCTTGAAGACTTCTGTCGTGAAGAAATGCGACAAATTGAAGATCTCATCACTCCAAGGACTTCCATCGTGAAGACTTCCGTTGTCATCGACTCTACTTGCAATTGGTAAGCTTTTATGCTTAAGTATGGAAGCAAGTAGCAGGAGGGAGGAACCGGATTACAAGATTGCATACCCTGTGTAGTGTTCTCTTTTCCTACGTGCTCTCTTGTAGATTGTTGCTACCATGTGGTTGTGGAACAATAGAGAGCAGATGGTAGGGAACATGGGCACTTGAGAGGGTAGTGTGAATTGCAAGTCTACATCAACAACCACTTGTTTGCAATACTGTATTCATATGCATTGGTATGGAAATCTGGCCAGAAATGCCCATGACACTATGTACTTGATTCTCCCAAGATCAATATACTTTATTTGAGGGAGGGGTTGGCCGTTCCGGCTCATTGTGTGTCTCTTGTCAATTCAACAAATTACTCCTTGTATTTGAGCAAGTGTCCATAAAATCTTAGTGTATTTAAGTGTATTGATTAGCATTGTGTTCAACCAAGTTACAAGTAACCTCGTGAGGAAAGGTGTCTCGGTGTCGCTTGCGATGAAGACAAGCCACACAAGTGGAGTGGGAGGGTTTCAGTGGTGGAAGACCCTTGACGACCTGCTGAGAAGACAACAGCTGTAGCTGCAAAGAAGTATAATTTAGGTGCCTATAGCAAGCATGCCACAAATCCGTATCCACATGAGCTACCAAGGCATGATAGTTGTGAAGAAGTTGCAGCAGATGAGACTGGGACACAGGCAAAGAGCCACCAAAGTCCTTCAATCGATAAAGACCACCTTCCTAGATACCCGTGTCAACAATATGCACGATGCTGGTGTCGATGATCTCAAGGATGGAATTGTCAAAGTAGACACCATACCCTTTCTCCGCAATCCGGAAAACTGAGAGGAGATTGTTGGAGAGCTTGGGAACATGACGCACATCCTGAATGGTAGTAGGCTGGCCGGGGGAAGAGTTAAGTCGAACATTACCAACCGAAGAGTCCTCCAAGTTGGAAGCATCACCAATGGACACTGTTGAAGAGTTGGGACGAATGTCATGGGTCCTATCAGGAGTCATGTGAGTGTCAGGAGTCATGTGAGTGGTACTCCCACTATCAACCCACCCAATCTGTAAGACGTGAGATGGAAGGAACAAGAGAGTCGGGTGGAAGCTCCTCAATGTCAATGAAGACAATCTCCTTGGTGGAAGAGGATTTTTGAGTTTGGTTGGTGGATGAAGAGGTTTGATTGGGTGGTTTCTTAGCAAAACCACCTTCTCTCCTTCTTCTTGCGACAATCAGACTGAATGTGACCTTTGAGACCATAGTGATGACAAGTAAGCTCCTTATGAGTTGAATTGTTGGCAGGTTTGTGGTCACCTTTGTTGCTCGTGGAAACCTTGGACTGCCATTTGCTTTTTCCCTTAGCTTGAAGAAGGGTCTTGGAAGTACCTTGGCTGGTCTTCTTTCTTAAGTTCCTATGTTGAAGCATGCCAACAATGGTATGTAGATCAGGAGTAGAAGGAAGAAGTGATATAGTATCACAAAAAGCTGAGAAAGTCTCAAGCAATTTGGCGAGGAGCCGATTGACAAAGTCCTCATCGATAGCTTTGGTCCCCAAAGAGACCAACTGCTTCTGAAACATGGTGATGAACTCTGTAATAGAATCCATAATGTTAGCAGTATCGGCAATCTTCAGGTTGGAGAGGTGATTCTCCAAGGCTACCTTCTGAGGAGAGTTCTCACGGTGAAAACTCTCTACAATGTGAGAATATGTGATCTCTACTTGCTTCCACTTCATATTCACATATTCTTACATCGTCAACCATGCCTAGGTGGTGTTGAGGGGCTGATTGATGAGTAGGCATGGTGTATGTATGTGATGTTTAGGAACATGGCGTCGATGAGTAGAGGGCTGATCCGGACTTGGCCGATACGATAGCATGTGGCTCTAAGGGTCTACTCTTGACCATCGGTGAAAGCATCATAACTTGGACTCTCTCCACTCTCTTTTAGTACTCCTCGCTCCCTAGAAAGGAGCCCCATACATCACACCGGGTGAACTAAAGAGTCAAATAGCTAGCAGTTGGTACTAGTTTTGTGGAACTCGGTCTGGAAGCCCTCTCTGTTGGCTCAAGAGCTATGGCGGGTGTGTGCGCAAGAGATCCATTTCTAGAGAGAGAGAGTACAAGAATAAGAGAGTAACTTGGGCACAAAGTACACTGCTTGATATCACTGCTTATCTCAAGGGAAGATTCCTAGTCTAAGAGACTATTCCCACACTTAACTCTGATTTCCCAACAAACCTCCCTTCAGAGTGAAGAAGTGGTGAGACCCTTATGTGAATCAGTTTTATTACCTACTCTGACAAAGGAGGGACTCTCAATGTGTCGGTGGAGGCTTCAATTGAGTGCCAATGCCTCAATTTCTCAGAAAGCCCAAATGTGAGGCAAGTACCGTTAATTAGCCAATTTTGGCTTCAATTTTGAAAACCCCCAAATTATGTATTTGCAAGGTCCTTAATTAGGGGTTAATGGTACAAATTTTCAAAAATCTCCCAATTTTTGCTCTGTAGAGCCGATTGAGCTGGGAGAAGCGGTGGCACCACCGGCAAAGGCGGGTGGAGATGAGCGCTGCAACGATTGAGGTGGCGGATCTAGGCAGAGATGCAAAATCAAAAAATTGTGTTAGCCAATCTCTAATTCGATGCCTCTCGAGTTGTTTTGTGCAATCTCCGAGTTGGAGTAGCCGGCGGAAGAGGCGGCGAAGATGGCGGTGTATCTCCTTCGTCTAGCCTACCTATCCCATGCGAAGCTTAGGTTAAGCTTAGCAAGCCTAGGTCTTAGGCGAGGGTGCAGCTATAGTAGGCTATGGTGGTGAGCTCCGTCAACGGAAAGTATTGGCTCAGGATGACTTGAAGGACTCCATCGAGAGGGACGGATTCTCAGCCGTTGGGGGTGCAAGGAGCGAGTGACCAACACACAGAGGTTAGTGACTAGGGTTGTGCGTAGAAGGACCAGGGCTACGCACAGAAGTGAGCTCACGACTAGGGCTATCTGTAGACTGTAGAAAGATGAAGATGCAGAATGTCTTGGGCTCCTGCTCTGATACCAATGTTGGCTCAAGAGGTATGGTGGGTGTGCGCAAGAGAGCCATGGCTAGAGAGAGAAGGAAGAGAGAGAGAGAGAGAGTACGTAGCTTGGGCACAAAGTACACTGCTTGATATTATTGCTTACCTCAAGGGAAGATTCCTCGGCTAAGAGACTGTTCCCACACTTAAACTCCGATTTCCCAACAAACCCCCCTTTTTGGAGTGAAGGAGTGGTGAGACCCTTAAGTGAAAAAGTTTCATTACCTACTCTGAAAAAGTATAGCAACTAATCTTTGTCACCCCTCCTTACTCTTGGCTAGGGTTTATGAAATCTCATAGTTTGGAATATGCAAAATAAAGGAAAAATACACATTTTGGGGGAGGACCCGGGCAGGGGACCCTTATTGACTCACACAGCTAAAACATAAAAATGTGGAAGTTGCAGGGACTTCCTATGCATGATGTTTGCCGATGTAGATCCTCTTCCGGCAGCGATGCCAACCAGTGGATGCTTGGCTCGTCATTTTAGGCCTGAGGGCTAGGGCAGAGCACTTGAGGGAGTGTCGGTCGAGGCCTTAATTTAGTGCCAATGCCTCAATTTCTCAGAAAGCCCAAATGTGAGAGTATGCAGGTACCCTTAATTAGCCGATTTTGGCGTCAATCTTGAAAACACCCAAATTACGTATATGCAGGGTCCTTAATTAGGGCTTAATGGTACAATTTTTCAAAAATCCCCCAATTTCTGCTCCCGACTACACATAAGCATATGGAGCTGGCCGACCTGTTCTATTGGGGTCGTGGAGGTTTCTTTGGCTGGCCGACTGGAGGGACCCGGTCGTGAGGCTGGCGGCACACTTCTCCACTGGTCGACTGCATTTATGGGGCCATATAAAATGGCCCCATTGCCCCCGCATCATTGTATCCAGTTTTCATTGCGGGATCTTGTGTATATAGAGAAGAGTTTCACGCCTATCTCTCTTCTTCTCTTGTGCTGTTTTTTTCTGCACTCTACTTGCTCTTGTGGTCTCAGATTTGGTTATCATCTTCACTGCGTATTTTGACATGGCATCAGAGCCCTAGGCTCTTGAAAGATCTTGGGAGTTTTTTGAGCAAGAGGGGGATTGTTGCGTTGCTGATTGGTGGACTGTTAGGGATTGTTTGGGAAGAGAAGTAGCAAGAGGAAGGCAGGCTAAGTTGCTGGACAGCCACTTGCAGGTTTAAAGTTTTTTTTTTCGCACCCACCCACCCTTTTCAGTTACATCCCAGCGATGGCAGATTCGTTAGAGCTAGGTGAGAAGCATGTGAAGATCCCAACTCTCCCCACGTTCCCAGTGGACCGTCAGTTGGACGGGAACAATTACGGCATCTGGAAGGTTATGATGGAGTCTGTGCTGGAGTCATATGACCTCGTTGATTTCATCGTTATCGGGGTTCCACGGCCGGAAGCAGAGGAAGGGGAGTTACTGTCAATGAAGGAGGACCGTGAGGCACAGGGACAGATATGGGATCGTGTCAACGCCAGGGTCCGGTCATTTATCTTCCTCAATTGCACACCACAAGTAATCAATCACGTAAAGCATATGACATTGGCCAGAGGCATATGGCAGCACTTGGCTTCTCTTTATAACAGGGTATCGCCCATGAAGAGGATTTCCTTGGAAGTGCAGATGCGGGTTATGAACCCTGCAAAGTCGTCGACGATGCGGGAGCACATTAACAAGCTGCAGGCCCTTCAGCAGGAAGTCCTCCAGGCTGGGAAGGAGATATTATCAGAAGATATGGCCATTACTTTGCTGTCCCACTTGCTTGCTCAGTTTTCCGCTTTCTACTCCTCTTTGATTACTAGTGGCAGGCTCAGCACCATTACCTGGGAGGAGCTTGTGCCCATGGTCTTGGACGAGGAGGAACGTTTCACGAATCCCCCTCCTCACAGCGGAGGTTCGGAGGCCTTAATTGGCCAACGGCCGAAAGGCCGGAATAACAACAAGGGCAAAGGGAAGGCTTCACCGGAGAAGTCTTCTGAGAAGAAGCCTGACAGAGAACGAGAGAAACTGATGCCGAGCGGTCCTGCAATGATTGTGGCGAGAAAGGCCACTACATGCCCATCTCTCTCCTTCTCTTGTGCTGTTTTTGTCTGCACTCTACTTGCTCTTGTGGTCTCAGATTTGGTTATCATCTCCGTTGTGTATTTTGACAGCAAGGAGCGAGCGACCAGTTCCCAACATGTCGAATGGGCTAGTGTGCAGCGAGCGGTGACCAGCGCACAGAGGTTAACGACCAGGGCTGTGCGTAGAAGGACCAGGGCTACACACAGAAGTGAGCTCACGACTAGGGCTGTCTGTAGACTGTAGAAAGATGAAGATGCAGAATGTCTTGGGTGATAGAATGTGCAGCGGAAGAAGGGAAAGTGGAAACACAGGAGGGAGGGAGAGAGAGAGAGAAAGATGGAGAGGAAACACAGGTGAGAACCTGCTCTCAATATCATCATCAAAAGGAATACATGTCCCGAGCAAGAGGGGAGAACCTCGTAAGTGAGGGACTGCAGCTAGACAAGCTAGGCAAGCAATGCAAGCAGTGAAAATATGAGGGAGGCATGCCGGCTATATATACCTCTACATGAAGGCAGCCGACTAGGGATAAATACCTCCACGACGGGGGAAAATCCCAAGATCATAAAATGGGGAATAAATATGGGTAAAATATGAGTGAGGGGTGACCAGCCCCTCTGACTAACATGGTCAGCCCTAGAGGCTAAAATAGGACACCAAAGAGGAAGCCAGCAAGTAGGGGATGATGTCTAACATTGGGCTCCTGCTTTGATACCAATGTTGGCTCAAGAGCTATGGCAGGTGTGTGCGCAAGAGAGCCATGGCTAGAGAGAGAGTACAAGATAAGACACAATAGCTTGGGCACAAAGTACACTGCTTCATTGCTTGATTGATATATTTGTGAGTACATTGGTGCCCCTTTTATGGGCTGAAAGTACAACCTCTTCTTTGGCCTTATTAAATGAGGTGTGACATCATTGCTTACCTCAAGGGAAGATTCCTAGGCTCTGAGATTGTTCCCACACTTAACTCCGATTTCCCAACACTCTCTACAAGTGGGCGAGGGGGGCATATCCTCTCGCCAACCGTGCCTAGGCGGCCAGTTCTAGAGTAAAAATTTGGCTTGGAAAAGTGATCCCTAGGTATACATATGACCTGACCAACTCAACGTCATCACCTTTGTACGTGAAAAAAGAAAGTAATATCAATGTCTACCAAAGGACAGTGTGTTTATGAGACCAAAAGTGTTCTGATGAATCCATGAAGATGGTATCATGGAAAAATAAGAAAACCTAGATAAAACCATCATGTGAGGGACCACAACGATCATGTGAGAGTTACAAGGTAGCCCTAAACAATGGCCGAGTTGTGGTGTGGTAGGAAATATATCTGAGGTACATGTCCTCTGTGTGAATAGGGAAGGAGTGGTCTTGGCATCTATGACTTCGTATATTTTGTGTCGAGCTCACTGAAACTGCAGTGCTGTCTCTAAAGTGGAACCTGGGAGGCAGAATGGGGCAGGTGGCTCTTGTACTGTCAATGTGCGCTGCCTGGTCGGTCAAGTGAGTTCTTTTGAATCCGTGTCCCCTCGTGGTCATGGGGGTCCTTGAGAAAGAAAGAAAGACATTAGTATTAACGTCTACAAAAGACCTCAAGGGTCAATAAGACCATAAGTGGTACTAAACGACTATCACTAGTGTATACAGATGTGATGTCTTCATGTGACGACCCGGTACGGGAGAAACTAGCCACGATCAACTAATAAGAGAGAGAAAGAAAGAAAGAAAGAAAGATTTTATTAACGTCTTCCAAAAGACCGAACTCGGCCTATGAGACAAATCGGAGTACGTGTATGAGAGAGAGAGAGAGAGAGAGAGAGAGAGAGAGAGAGTCTACTAAAGATCCAATGGGCCTATGAGACCAAAGTGATACAATATTGTCCATGGCATATCTCATCATAGAATGGAAAATAAAACAAAAACAAAACATAAACATAGCTATCTCATTGAGGTGATACAAAACTGTCCATGGAAACTCTGTGCACACGGGCTTGTGTGTGTGTGTGTGAGAGAGAGAGAGAGAGAGAGAGAGAGAGGCTGATGGTTGTTCTTGTAGGTAAAATGTCCGCTTTGTGATGAGGCCACAGAGCGCGAGCTTCTCATGTTGCATCAGAATGAAAAATGTCCGCAACGAATGCTGGCATGCAGTTTTTGTGACTTTCCTGTGGCAGCCATGGACTTGGATGCTCATGCTGTGGGTATTTTCAACTTTAGGATTGATTTAGACTTTAGCTATGTATAAACGTCCAAAAGTAATTTAAGGACGTTAACTTGATGGCAGGATCACTGTGGGAATCGAACAGAAATGTGCATACCATGTGGTAAATACGTAAGATTGCGTGAAAAAATTCTGCATGACTTGCAGCACCACGATGACAACCAGAATGAAAGCGGGCCCTCCTCGAGGTTGGTTTTCTTTTTCCAAGCCCATGGCCTTACTAATGATTTTTTGTCAAGCAAAAAATGAAGAAAATTACTAAAAACTATCTAATTTTTTGGTATTGAAGAGGTTTGTTTCCATGATGCTCTCATTATGGGGGTCTTCTAGATTCCTCTTACCTAGGCTAGACTCTTTTCTTTAATTCGTAATGACCCTCTCTGGTGTCGACCTTCTATTTTACTCTTTTTCTATGTGCACATGTAATCCCCTTTTGAAACTCACTGAGGATGGATTCATCCAGCAGCCAGGCTACTTGAGTGTTCACATGTCCCATGCCATGCGGATTGCGATTGGCCAGATACGGGTTTCATCCCACTGCCTCAGAGTGGAGACAGGTAGAGCTGAGCGCATCTTCAGAGCCGGGAAGCTCATACGGAGACCCAGAGAGGAGGGGATCTGCCGATTATGCCCACAGAGGTCGAGGAGGAGCATTACATATGCCACTGCCCAGTATACTATGAGATCCGCAGGAGGTTTCACTGTCTATTTCGTGAGGGATTTGGTCCACTCTCTAGGATCATTGACTTCCAGGACTAGCGTTGCCTAGGTCTCTTCCTGCTTGAGCTCCGCAGACACAGGGATGCCTTCTTGAGAGTTGCGGCCCTAGCCCATAGGCACCAGAAACGGGAAACGGAAGCAGAAACGGCACCCCCCTCGGAAACGAAAACGGCAATCGCGGGAAATGGAAACGGCTAGGAAACGGCACATATACTTGATAAATTAAACTATAGAACCCAAAGTAGCAGTGTACTATAGCTTTTATGGTGTGGTGATAAGTAGATGTTGAGGTTCAAGAAGCAAACTAGCTTTGCAAGGAGAGCAACGGGTAGGAAGCGAAGGCCATCAACACACTTTTTTTCTCAACGGGCATCGCGTTACGGGCGGGCCAGCCATTGTTTTTTTTGGGGGTTTTTTTAATGCCACGTGGGCAGCCGACCTAGGCGATTAATTTTTGGAGGAACCTTACGTGGGCAGCGACGATCCCACCCCCGTTTCTGGCCGTTTTCGTTAGGTTGACGTGGGGAAACGACGTTTCCGGGCACCGTTTCCCTCGTTTCGTGTGACTATGCCCCAGCCACCCCGCCCCCTCTCTCGCCAGCCAACCATCACCAGTTTCTTCCAAACCCAGGAGGTGGAGGACACGGATATAGTGGATCTTGTGGACCCTCCAAGAGCTGCTCTGGACCTACCTCGCCTGAGAGGAGTTACCTCGGATCGAGCCTCCGCACTCCAGTGTGCTTGACGCCCCCGGTCCCCTGGCCGTCGGCCACGATCACCTCATCAGCTCCAAATCCAGGACATGCTCCACCGCCATCGAGCTACCTTGCCACGTGACATAGCTGAGGGAGACCTCTTGGCCATACTCATTAGCCCCATGCTTGATATTTTGGAGAGTGCTATGCCATCTACTCGGAGCTGATGCTGCTCTGATGTTTCGATGTTCTTAGTATTCCATGATGAGTTTCCATGGACAGTTTTGTATCACCCCAGTGAGATAGCTATGTTTATGTTTTCTTTCTGTTTTATTTTTCATTCCATGATGAGATATGCCATGGACATTATTGTATCACTTTGGTCTCATAGGCCCATTGGGTCTTTAGTAGACGCTTAATCTCTCTCTCTCTCTCTCTCTCTCTCTCTCTCTCAGTTACACACGCAAGCCTGCGTGCACACACGTGTGGCATGCAAGTATACCTTCTACCCTTGTGTTCCCATAGAATGGAATAACAAAACCCTAGTCCTCTTTTTTGATTGATAGGAGGAAGATTTCATATTGGCTCGAAATAGAAATCATGCACATCTAAGCCTCATCTAAACAGCCGCGCGCACGCGTAGCTGTTTACTAATCAGGCTTCTAGTCAAGATATCCTGGGTTTAAGTCAGATTCCCTGCTCTTAAGTGCCATCATATGGAATGCTTGTCTATGATGTTAAAAGACCTCCCTTTTGTGTGTGTGTGTGTGAGAGAAAAGAACAAAAATAAAAAAGTTACATTAAATTTCTTCAAAGACCCAATGGGTCTATGAGACCAAAGGTGGTACAAGATTTCCGTGTGGTATTATTGGGCCATGGAAAAGACTAACAAAACTTATACAAAAAGATAGAATAGCTGTATGTCAATCTCATCATGATCATCAGTTAAAGAGAGAGAGAGAGAGAGAGCGAGAGAGAGAGAGAGAGAGAGAGAGATACTCGCACATCATCCGAGCAGGCGCAGGGCACATGTGGGGGCATTATGCACAGCTCATATGGAAGGCGGGCAACCATTCGGGGAGCTTGGGCCAAGCGAGCAGCTAGTCAGGTAGCCTTGGCCCTGATTGAGCAGGCTTGCAACAGCAGGGCAGCCTTGTAGTTGGCCAGGCTGCAAGTCAGCCCATGATGAATGGCTGGTCACCTACATTAAACATTGGCCCTAAGGTAATTTACCAAGGGTCAATTATTAAATATGGAGCGTTTATAAACAAGGTCATGGGCTGGCTGACAACATGGAGTAGCCGACCTACCCCGCTCCTGTCATGTGCATCCCGCACTTGGATGCCACGTGGACATATTTGTACAGCAGGTGTAAGACCTAGAGTGGTAATTGGCGCCTTGTTGAGCCCTAGTCTGGGACGAGTCAACCAGGGATCCACTCTGAGCGTCCATGGAAAGGTGTACAAGTCCCGTACATGGTCAGGTGTACAAGTCCCGTACATGGTTAGGTGTGCATGTCCCGCACATGGAGCAGTGCCGATCTATATTGGGTGCTGCCTAGGACACCAAATCTAGGGTCAAGGTCCTGGTTGCATGCAGTTGGGCATCTAGGTAGAGGGGCATCTTTTTTGTAAAAGTGGCTTGTTCTAGCTTAGAGTAGGGTTTGTTGTTTTAACTTTAGAGTAGGCCTTGTTTAGTCTTTTCTTTCTTGCTCTAGCTTAATATAGACTTAGTTTGGTTCTTTCCTATGTTATGTAATTGTTTGTTGTTATACCTCAGAGCAGACTTTGAGTGCTAGTCTCTATCATGGTTGAGTATTCCCATCACCTCCGGAGAGTGATAGAAACTTAGTTCGTTGGTTTTATAAAGCATGTTCTTTTGGACTAACCTTATACAAATCTGCACCTACTCTTGGGCATTGATGACGTGACTAGGGATGTCATAGCTTATTGTCGACGCTATGAGAGAATAAAAAGTAGCTTTTAATAAAATATAAATTAAATAGAAAACATATATGTATATGTGTGTGTACATGTGTGTGTGTGTGTGTGTGTGTTTTTATTTACATTTATATATACATACATACATACATATGTATGTATGTATGTATATGTATATATATATATATATATATATATATATATATATGTTTTTGTGTGTGTGTGAATATATTTAGGTCTACTTGTGTGTGTGTGTGCGCTTACGTTTTTCTGTTGCGCTGCACTTCGTCTCTTTAGTAAACTCTTGCACGCCTAGCACAAATATACAACACACTTATTCTCTCGTTCGCACCTTTGTTTTTCCCCTTTTATATTAACAAAAGAAATAAGGCAAGCCTTATGTTCATTGTATAGTTTGAGAAGTTTATTCGTCAAATGATTTTTGTTTTTGTTCCACCACCTGCTGGCAGAAACCACACCTCTTGGAGTCAGCCTGTTACTTCGGAGCCACCCCAGGGTCCCCGCAACCGGGGCGGTGCCACATCAAAGCATAAGTTATTGGTCACATTTGCTATCACGGGAATTGCGATCATCATAGGAACCTTTGTGCTCCAAAGACGGGGACCAAACCAACGCCAGCAGTGAACTAAAACCATATATCCTCTACTCCTTAAAAAGTTTCTGTTTGTACTCAAGAATGCAGAGCTGCAGGTGGGTTTCTCATGTTAGAATTTTGCAGTCAATATATCTGGTAAGGTATCATACGATACTTTAGGCAAGACTGTTGTAAACTGCGATCTTGTGCTCCTGTTCTAGGACACTTGGATCTTGAGTTTGTCACAAGTTGAGGTTGGTATCTGTTGATTTGTACAAATGGCTCTTTGTATCATTCACCTTTCATAACACAGAAACCCTTTTTGACCTCATGTTTTGTCAGTAAAGATTGTGAATGATGGCTGGTCCCAAGGTGGGTTGGTTTATGTGGAGGGCATATGCACAATTGCATTCCATACATGCCATGCAAGTCTAATGAGTAGCAGCTGGCTTCACAGTGAAGTGGCATACATCCTTAGATGTTCGTGTGGGGTATAGAATGTTCCTTCGTCAATTTCATTTGCAACCTGTGATGAGACAGGGAGCTTCTCATTGTGGCATCAAAGGAGGCTCTTCTGCAGTCACCACGTGAATGTGGCCTTACATTATCTCATGCAAGTCAATTTGGACCCATGTCCTGCATGTTTTACATAGAGATACCTAAAGGAACACAGGGTTGCAGACCATTACTTTTGATGCCCGTGACTTGAGCAATGTGGGAACTGTGTTAGGTACCATGTGCACAATGGCCAAAGGTCATGTAAGCTCACTATGTTTTAAACCTGTGGTCCAGATTGAGTGTGTGTGCAAGGCCCCCAAACATTCTCTCTCTCTCTCTCTCTCTCACACACACACACACACACACACACACACACACACACACACACACGTGCGCACAAAGTTAAAGTCCCAGATTAGTAGTTAATGGCGAATATTCAAGGAAACAAAAAGTTTACCTTTTAGAATGAGGGGCAAAGGCATCCCATAAGAGGATTGAGCAAAGGATATGTTTGATGATGTTATTTGATAAGAGAGATTTGCCAACTTATCTATAGTTATACCATGCTCTCATCTTTTACCTCGCCTTGCAATAGGGTATGAATGAGTTCTAGGCACTTTTGATTGTGCTAGACCTCCCCTTCACCCCCCCCCCCCCCCCATCCTTCTGGAGTTGGCGGACTAGATGGAGTTGAATAGTTAAGAACTTCATGCATATCCATCTGTCTTTTTCATTATACAACATAATTAGAGAAGGTTTGTGTCTGTAAAGTACAAACAGGAAGCTTTGAACATGCATCATTAAGTTGAGATGGAGAGCTAGATAGGAGTTATTTTGAAATTTTATAAATTCTTCTTTCCTTTATCATATTGGAAAATGTATATTTGATTGCTCGAACACTTCTCGTGTCACCAAATTCTCCATCAAAATATTACTGATATCATAAAGGCATCTTGAAAATGTCAATTCTCATAGTGGTTAATGGTAATTATATGAGCAAATGGATGGGAGTTGGTAATATTTGGCAACAGTAGATGAAATCACTTGTACTTCCATACAATTACCTCTTCTTATATATAAAAAAACCATGCAAAAGTGTGGTGGAGAGTTATTAGTTCTTATAAAACCTTAGAATGCAAATATCCCTTATAATAATAGTCAATGGTTGATAGTAATGATTGATGTTTAGTGGTCATGGTTAAGTTGATGATGGTAGACTATCAATAGTCAATGGTTATGGATGGATGGTTGATGGTCTCCTTGGCAATTGCTTATCAAACTCAAACAAAACTTCTCAGTTAAGAAACAAATCCATGCAAAAAAGTGGTGGAGAGTTGGTATGCTCTCTCCTATCCTATTGGGTAATAGTCGATTGTGATGATCACTTTTACTACTAGGATGGTGTCCAACCCATCAAGATTAATATAAGCATGCTTCACAATTTCCAACAAAGGGGGGCTAAATTGAGAATCCTAACATGTAAGGAAAATCCACCAAAGTGGATAACTTACTCCATGTGAGCCCAATAAATTTCCAAAATTAGACATTTTAACACAAACTAGGGTGAGAATACTAAAAGAAAGAAAGACATTATTCTCAAGCATTATGGAATTCTTGAAAAAATAGAGAAGTTCCCACGTACTACTTGTGAGGACAGAAAGCTAAATAAGAAACAAGGCTAGTTGGCTTCCATAATACGAGACAATGAGACTTTGCACTACTCTAATATTCTACCCAATAGGTGTTGAGAGTATCTACAAATGGAGGGAGGGAGGCTTATTTTATAGATAAAAGGTCCCTCCCTCCCCTCTCTTCTTTGTTAGGATCACCCTAGTCATAGATTTCTATCATGCCCTTTGTGATTTTCCTTACATATTATGCCAAAAATCTCGGATAATTCCATCTTCTCTTCAACACAAAGATCCTTTCTATGCTCTCATGCATTTTCACAAAGCTAGGAACTTGGTAATTTTTGTCACCTCCATCTATTGTGCTCAATAATTCTTAGCCCAAACATGGCTACTAGTGTCCTCCAAGCACACACCCTTAGACGGCCTCTATCTGTCCTCCAACGTTCATCTATGCCCATCTTCTAGCTTGCCTATGGTTTCAAGTTTTTGGTATGTCCATTTTGAACCTATGTCTTATGGTATGTCCATTTTGAACCTGTCTTAGTGCGTGGCTTGACCCATCAGGGTTAGGACTAGGATTAGGGGATGTCACATGCATCATCTTCTTTCATTGGATGCACGTGATGCTAGGCTATGAATCAGGGGCAGGACATGGGTTAGGGGATGTCACATGCATTATCCTCATTCATTGGATACATGTGCCATGCTAGGCTAGCAATCACGGGTAAGACTAGGGTTAGGGCTTGACAAAAAATCAACCTCTATTGTGAGCCCTTATGTTTAAAGGGATAAAAGAGGCTCAATGTAAATGCAATTAATGCAAAAAACACAATTAAAAACTAATACAAAACAACAAAAATTAGCTATGGTTTTTTAATATAAAAAGGACATCTCTTCTCTCATAGTGCATATTTGCAAGTCTTTCAGAGCAGTCACACAAAGGAGAGAATATTGACCCCAACTTACAATTTAATGACGTTAAGATGTTGGATCGTATGTGGGGTCATGTGAGTCATAGGAAATCATTGATTGCCAAGGCCATCAAGCGTGGTGGTATCAAGCCGCCAGGAGAATCAGAAAAGGATTGGAAGAAGGCCAAAAAAGATTGCTCTCACTCATACACTCATTTTTCTTTTTACCCATTCTTTTGGAAGTTCTCCTTTTAAGATAGGAGCTTTTTGGACTTGAACCTCATAGAAAAGTCATTAGACTAAAAATTGTCATATTTTTCATGAGTTCACACTACGAAGTTTCTCTTATTGTGAGTAAAAATAGCAGGGATTTGTAAAAGTCGGTCAATTTTTTTGAGAAAAATGTAAAGTGAGGCTTTCTTGTAAGCTAGTCAAAATTTTGGATAAAAGTTTTGGGTCTCACAAAATGACCCTTTCAATTTTATGACCGTTGATATAAAAGTGTCGCAAATTGCTTATAGCAAGAATGATACCAAGAGATGTGTACAAAAGCTACCCCAACTTTTGTATATGAAAAATTAAAAAATTAATTCTCAAGGACACGATCAAATCTAAGCACTCTACCTTTTTCATGCTTAAAGACACCATATGAATCTAAGCACTACCTTTTGCATGCTTAAGCAAGCCATGTGCAACAGAGAAGGATGGCCATTGTAGAAGGCCATGTCGCTAGTTTTTTCAAATCTAAACAACCCACTAAGGTATCCTTAAGTATATTCCTATGAAAAGATCTACTAAATTGGGGGATTTCAAGCTCATGCACTACAACATGTCGGAGGCATTGCAACGTTGTTTAGTAGTGTTCCAACATCGTTAAGGCCTTCAGGATGTCGGGGAATTTTGTCGCTACTCAGCAGCGAAATTTCACTGCCCACAGTAGCGAAATTACCGTATAAGTAGAATTTCACTGCTATACTATAATTTTGCTTTTTGTTGATGAGAGCAGTGAGCATAGTAACAAAATTTCACTGCTATACTGAGGTTTAAAATTCCAGAGAGTTGTTAAAGATTGAATTTAGGTTATACATGTCACATACATACAGAAAATGATGATAGTTTTAAAAAACATCCATTAAAACCCTTAAAGCTATGTTTGAAAAAAAAATCATTAGGGAGCGTTTGAACTTATTTTGGGCCTTTTGCTAATGAAAGTAATTAGCAATGGACCAATAGGAATAGAGGATTATGCACATTTGGTTTCCTTTGAATATAGGGAGGGAGACTAGGCTTTCAGCACTAATAATTACACTTATCTCTTTCAAAAAGTAGGGGGGTTAGGGTAGGTGTGGTCCTACCATTCTCGTGGCTCAAAAAATCCTTAAAATTTTAATTTTTTTTGAGATTCCCCAAAACAGTCACTTTTCCCCCCAAAAACCAATCTCAAATCTCATTATAGTCAAAAATTTGATTTTCAATCCACTTTTCGTCTTGAACATCCAAATTAAACTCTCGTTAACCTTCCTCCCTTCTTCTTCCAACTCTTCAATATCCATCAAGCTCGAAACCCTAATCTGCATAGCATCTTCGCTTTCTCTTTCTCTATCTCATTCACCCAACCCTAATCTCACTACTATAACTTCACAGTTGATATGGCCGCACCACGAAGAAGACCAAAAGATGAGATTGAGGAGATCTCATTGTACAACAAGAGGGACGATGATGGTGCTTAGGTGAGAGAGGCATTTTGCAAGGGTGTGCTTGGGTTTTCCTACAGTCTACTACTATTGGTTCGCACCGAGTTCGACGAGCGACGAGATGTGATGGAGCTTCATTGGAAGGGTCATTTATAGGGATTCAAAAAATTGAGCAGTTTCCATTGTACAACATGTGTACATGGTCATCTTCGCCAGCAAACTTGATTTCCATGCAATTGTAAGTATCATAGAGAAGGAAGAAGGCATGTGATATTACGATAGCTACATCTTTCATGTTTAATGATCTTATTTTTGGGTTGTAGATATTTTTCCTTTCAACTTGGTAGAGGAGAAACCATTACGAAGCCTTACCGAAATATTTCAAGCACTCCATGCAGACATTGGTGAGGCATTGTTTTCTTTGTAAGACCAGTGCAGATCTTATTATGGAAAAGATCTACTTTTATCGGCACTCCTATGTGGTGTTAATGCATGAAGATGGGTTTAGTAAGCTAGAGATCATCACATCTCCTCCCCTCTCTTTTGTTGAATGGCCAACCCCTGATGCTTGGACGGTTATGGTCATGAAATCAAAGATGCTTTGTGACATACAAGGATCTTTGAAGTTTGCAAAGCCATCTCGATCTGTGGATCTCAGCTGGGTATGCCTAGTTCATCTTTTTGCTAAGATGTTCAATCAATTTACTTTCTCACAAGCACCTACCATGCTTGTATGCACGAAAGTACTAGGTGATGACATGGTTGCCTTGCTTGGAGAGCAGTGGAACATTGTAGAGGGGGAGCATAAGGATGATACATTCAAGTGTAATATAATAGAGTCTAGTGTTGCATTTCGGTATCTTAAAGTTCATGCTACCTTATACATCCGCTTTTATTTTATTTTGTTTATAAACTCTTACTGGGCACTTATTAAGGAATTGCCTCCAAATCAAGCCAATGAGATATTCAATTATGATCCCTTAGTTTTGCCAACATTGATAGATATGAAGAAGAAGACGTGAGCTCACACCCTATTTCAAGCCAATGAAAAATAGGAACAACTATTTTGTTGTTTTGCCGTATGTAGAGGGGTCCATCTTTAAGTGATGCTTCTTATGTGTTTACTATATGAAATATGTTCATGTTTATGTATTGGTATTAACCCAGGGAACCTATTGATGTCGGTCTTAAGAACATCGAACTTGATGCATCGAGGGATTTCTTGTGTGATATGCAGGAAATGTTGACCGAAGCTCGCGATTCTATCAAAGTGCTCAGGATAGAGTACAATTTTATGCTGATAGGTGATGCTCATCTCGGTCTTTACTTATGTAATTCATCAATGAAAAGTTTGGCCTTGTGATTGTGCTTTCGGAGTTTTTTTATGAAGTCCTTTTAGAGTTACAATATTTTTCTTTTAGAGATGTACTTGAGTCACGAGATGACATTTGAAGGCAATTGTGGCACAATATCTCAAAACCATAGCTAGCCCGTTATAAACTCACCATGTTCCTACCTTGAAAAATTAAAGCTTGTTGGAATATCAAATGTGTTCTAAGTACAAAACATGATAAAATGAGAAGAGGATTTCTCAAGCTTTACAAAAAAAGGGATAAAATTAGAAGAAAATTTACAAATATTTACAATGATAAATAGGAAGGAAGCTTTCTATTTTGTCTCCATCTCCTTTGGATTTGTCTCCTCCTTTGTCTCCATGTCCTTCTTTTTCGTTGTCTCCATGCCCTTCTTTTCCTTTGACTGCTTCTGTTATTCTTACCAGCAAACTTGAGTTCCTTCTTAGCTTTCTTGCCAACACCCTTCTTCTTGGCACCCACTTGAGGACCCTCAAGTGGCTTCTTGACACAGAACCACTTTTCTTTGAAGTACTTCATGGTTTAGTACCTCTTTTAGGAGTGCCTTGTTGTTGAGGAGCACCCTTCATTTTATGTGGAGTTCCTTGCTTAAACATAAAATACTTTAGTGGTGAATGTACATACATTTTCTTCTTCTTCTTCTTATATGGAGAGGCCTAACTTGGGAGTGAAGAGTTTGGATCTTAAGGAGAAATTGAATTATTCAAAATAATATTGATTGCTCTTGCACGAAAACTCCACATCCAAAATTCATGAGATCTAAGAGTGCCAAATTAAGAAAATTTTTTAGATTTAAGAACTTGAAACTATAGGATATAAGTTAAAAAATTGGGTAAAGATTTAAAGAAAAAGTAGTGGGTTTAGTTTGACATAAGTACCTACATTGCTATCAATCTCAATATACTTAGACAAAAGAAATTTTCATACATTGGCAATAACATGCCATCCACATGAGGTAGAATCCTTTTGTAAAGCAACTAGTTGATTTAGAAACTTGTACTCTGCCCTCCTTTTTCAAATCCAGATATTTGTCTTCAATAGCTGCAATAGCTCTCTTACATGCCCTATTTAAAATAAAATTATATCTGATTATATACAAAAAGTAAGGAAAAATAAAGTATGAAAATTAGTAAGAAGAACAATATTCAAATTATTAAGAGAACTACTTACAATTTAATATGCCCATGCATTCCAGTCAGGCTGTTCATAAAAATAACACTTCTTCTCATAATATTGATTGCACAAGCACTCCAATGTCCACTGGAAAAAAGTAAAAGAAATCTTTAAGAAAGCGAATATCCTTAAAAGAACTTGACATATGTGTTAGGTTGCCCAATAGTGTGGTGGAAATTGTAAGTGCAAGCAGGCATTGGAGCCTCCTAAATATTAGGGAGCATATAGTAGGGCACAGTTCAAGGAATAGAAAGATTCGAATGCAAATGAAGTCGAAGACCTTGGTAGATGTTGATTTGGAATCTGATGGTATAACCATGACTTAATAAGAAAGCTAGTTTTTTATGAAGTCCGTTTAGAATTATAATATTCATCTTAGACTAGGGCTCCACTCAAACCAATTTTATAATTGCTTCATTCATCTTGCGGTCAATGACATTGCCCTTTGTGACTTCTACAGTTCTTTTTGGAGTACTGCTTGTATCATGTTCTTTGAAATTGATCTTCCATGGCCTCCTAGAATACTTTTGGTCTCTTACATGTGTGTTGTACTCTAGTTGATGCGTGGACATTTCATCAATGTCAATCACCACCCTTGATGGTCTCTTATAACATGCACTTTCTTTGTCACCATATTGAGAGGGTAAGCGCCCTGTACATGGGTGTTCCTTCAATCGCCTGATTAACTATTCGGACCACTTGTAGAGCACCATTCTTTTAGTTTCTCCAAGCTTAGACCTCCCCCTATGTGCTTACCTTGAGTGTAAGAGATTGCCTTTATGCTTTGCAAATTTGCATTTGCCATATTGGTAGTACATGCATCGTAAAGAGAAATCTTGCATCTATATCCTTCCCCTGCCAGGCAACTCCCATTCTTGCTTTCTGTTAGGTTTGTTCTTGGGGTATTTGGACCATCATTACTTCTCTATATTGTTGTCTCACTGAACCCCAATGTGCTATGCGCACCTCCCACCAGCTCAACCAAGAGTCCATTGCTGATGAATTCCTATCCATCACATGACCATTGCGCCACCATTGATGTATCAATCGAGCCTCCATTGATGCAGCTTCATTGGTAGAAGCCATGCGCCACTTCTCGCACATTGTTTTGTGCTCTCCTTGAGACATAACACACACATACTTTTTTGTGTGGGCAACCATGCTCTGCTCCCAATGAAATAGGCAAGACCTCTCCCTATCTGTTAGGACATTGTTTTTCCACCATTGATATGTCCAACTGTATTTCAGTTAACCTGAGCCTCTCACAACCATGGTTGGCCATCACTTCATTAATGCATTCCCAGAATTAACATTGGACCTCCATATCCTCCTCTTTCATTTCACATGTCGCAATCGTTTGAGAAGATCCTGCATGCTGCATGAAAACTCTAGTCATTTAAGAGGTTGTACAATTAGCTAGCTCTAACTACGTAAATAGTCTACATTGGCCATGGTCACCCAATCTGATGTTCGTCGGGTGTGGTCGAACTGTATCCATACATGTCGCAGGTTACCAGAGCCAGTCCATCGCATTCGATTCACCAAATCCAACCCTAAAGTGGGTGCAATGGTGGACATCTTGAAAACATAGCACTTCTCACACCTGAGGACCCTTGACCTAGGAACCTGCTTCCGTGGAAGAAGTTGTAAGTGCACTCTCGCTTCAGCTTCAGAAGTACATTCAAGCAAAAGCTCTCCTTTGAAGGCCCTTGCCGGGTTGCAGTGACTGACCTCCAAAACCAAAAAATCAAATTGTTTAAACATCACAACTTACTTATCTAGATTTAAGTAACTCTGTTACACAAACCTAATTTTGCAACCAAATTAGCCTACCAACTGTCTTCCACAAACCTAATTTTGCAACCAAATTAGCTCCCCTTTGAAGGCCCTTGCCGGGCTGCAGTGACTCACCTCCAAAACCAAAAAATCAAATTATTTAAACATCACAATTTACTTATCTAGATTTAAGTAACTCTGTTACACAAACCTAATTTTGCAACCAAATTAGCCTACCAACTGTCTTCCATAGTGGCCTCATCTCCTCTATAATGTCGATGAACTCTTGTTCCCCAATGAAATTTGAGGAACCACCTTCTTGTGCGAGTGATTACGATTTCTTTTGCCACGCACATTTGTACCTTCCTTGTCCCAACATTGTGATTCACCCTTAGCACCCTGGACACCATTTGCCTTGTCCTATCAGTTAGTGCCTTTGATGTGCCTACACGTATTATTGTTGATGGTGGGTACCGATGTGTATCATCATCGGAGGGCATCACATAATAGATGTAGCAATGCACATCGCCGAAACTGAGTAGTAATGGCAAAGGAGCTTCCCAGATGCATTATTGCACTCCTCTCCAATGGTTGGTGCCTTTAGCATGCTTCCAGTAATATGTGATGTATTTGACACCCTCCTCTGGTTCTTTAAACATGGGCAAAGTTCATTACGCTTCAAACTACCTAGGCAATGGCTTCTCCGATATACTCCAGGGAAGGCAATGGCTTCTCCGACATACTCCAGGGAAGGCAATGTTAGAGGTTTACGGCTTTACCACCAGTGGGGATCATACTTATGCTCCATGATGTCCATTCTTGAGTGTGTTTCCATGGTCGGTGGGAACTCAAATGCAATATCACCATTATATTGTCTAGGAATCTCCACGGCCTTGATACCCTCTTTTGACATTTAACAAAATCTTTGTTAATGTGTTTCCATTCTTCATGTTGAAAAGGTATTCTAAAATGCTCTTACCATGTCCTCTTGCAACACTAGATAAGACTGATGCATTGGTTTTATTGTTTTCTTGAAAGGGGCTGCATAAATCTATCACATTCTTCTAAGTTGGAAGACCTCTTGGCGGGTTGTCTAAGATGGCTATTGGTTGTGGGTTTGAGTTCAATGAAGAGTCAACTATTGCCGAGTAATTGGGTGATAGAGAGTCCTCGAGTATGTAGAACTCCTCCCCCTCATGATTAGAGGTTGCCTCGAGAGGGATGTGCAACTCTTGGGACCCAATATTTATTATGGCTTGCAATCCATAAAATAAGTGGGGAGCTACTTTCTCATGTAAAAACTTTGCACTACCAGAACCCGTCCATTGTTGAAACTCAGATTTTTATTAGAAGATGGGAATGTGATTGTACAACTCATTATAAAGAGGATAAAAAATAAAGTACACAAGAACAAAAAAGAATGGCACAATAGGTAGGGAGTACACAAGTACTGAATGGTGATTACCACCCTTAAAAAAATTGACCATTATAATTTAATTATAATTTTTAACTTTTTAAAAAAAATAAAAATATACATATATATTATATATATTTATTTTTCTTAAAAATTATCATCCGTACATCTCTCTCCTCTTTCTCTACTCTCTCTCCTTCATCATGGTTACAAGATGAATATCAAAAAACATAATCATCATTAAGCTATAAAAAACTCGACAAATACATTAAAGAAGTTGGCACTATAAAGTAATGTCAACATTATTACTACATCAAAGAAGTTGGTATTATGAAGTAGTGCCAACATTATTAATACATCAAAGAAGTTGGCATTATGAAGTAGTGCCAGCATTATTACTATGCTCAATACTTAGGAAACACGGTTCATTAGGCTCTACGACATGCAACCATTGATTGGGCTGAATTCCTAGTTGCCTGTTCTTATCGTTGTTGATGACTCTGTATGTCCTCCAGTAAGCAATTGCATTTGATATTATGAGCTTAAACATATCTATCGTTGCCAGGTCATTCTCCTTTGCTTTGATTATTTGCTTCAATTCCAATAATAAACTCCTTGAATTCTCTCTAGCTTGGTAGAGGTTTGGATTGTTTGAGTCCTTCTTATACATCTCATCAAGTGCCATGTATCCTTGCAAGATGATACGCTCCATGGTAAGCTCCTCTAATGATGGCATGGCTATGATGCATAAAAAAAACAAAAGCATGTTGATAAGGATGGCAACACATGGTAGGGAAGATGTTTGTTGTTTGGGATAGTAACCACCATTGACCAAAACTTGGCAAGAATGGGTGAATACCAATCGAGTCGAAAAAGAGAGGATTCCCAAGGTGAATTGCAAAGTGGTCCAGTTCCTTGAGGAAGAGGAGGCAGAGTTCTTGTTAGTGCTGCACATGATCAACAAGTAAGTGCATTGTAAAATATTTTTTTGTGTATAAAATGAACAAACATTGTGTATGTCATCATTTGCCTTGTTTAAAATGCATGCAAATTTTTCAGGGTCACTACTATTCATGTGCCAAACACAACGGCACACGATATATTTATAATGCAACGTGTGGGTCTTGTCGATCCACAATCATTGTTGTCAAAGTTTAATAACGTTGATCATGCATGGGTCCATAAAAGCGCTTACTCATCGGGGACCCAACAAATCCAAGTGGCTGAAGCTTCCCGTGGCACTCTTGTCACACTTAGTTTTCAACGTGTGTGCGCATTTCAAATTATGTTTCTTAATGTTTTGATTTTGAAGTCGTAAATAAATATAAATACATTGCATTCGGACTTCAATGCCACGTTCTAGGCCAAGATTAGTGGCTTTCCTAAGTGAGGGAGTTGAGAATACATGATGAACATAGAAATATTCGACAAGAACTATAGGGATGCCCTAAAGGAGACGGAGGCACTTTTCATTAAGAGGGGACATGAGTTGGCACAAATTGCTAACACCGAATGTGGGAAAGAGTTTTTTTTAAAAATGATCTCGTACACCAAGGCTGGGGTAAATTCACTACTCCGAAGCTAGCAGAGATTTCTCGAGCACATGTTTCAAATGAAGAGTAAGATCTCCAGCTCTCTTGACACATTACAATTTTTTAAAAAGTAAGTAGAAACCTGATGCTGTTTACAATGCAAAAAATGTAGGTTGCATGACATATGGCGAGTTCACTATGAGGGATGCGTAGATTCTGCCATCCAATAGAGCCTTCTTCATGTGGATCCATCATCATGTGTATTAGCTCCAATTGACCGAGTACATGCTTGTACACGAAGCTCGAGGCCGCCTCACCTGCAATAAGCCGGCATGCAGGAAAGGGCCATAGAAGACTCTGGAGTAGGTGTCACGGATGCCCTGAAATCTTACAGGAAGTCTCATTTTGAGAAGGCATTCATTAGGTGGAAAGGACAAATGCATGCCACCTTGGATCGTGACCAGCAACCACACCTGCCATGCATAGCACCTGTACAGGTATAAAGTACCATTACTCTCTTTTTTCCGCCTTGTATGGTGGAGAAGTTGTCACACCTCTTGTATTGGTTTCTTAGACTTCTTTAATGTTTGTGTATTAGGTGGTGAAGTAGTGTACGTGATCGAGTCTACATTCCCAACAAGCACCATTTAGATGCATGGGTGCTGTCTGAGGTAGAGGAGACACGATTGTACCTCAAAGAGTGGATCGACGAGCTTCGGGGCAAGGACACACGGATACTTTACCCATGGTGGTTAGACTACCCAGAGGGGGAGTTTCCTCCAGAGAAGGTAGAGGAGTTTTGGAGTACGTTTCCTCGTGTATAGAATTTAATTTGTACAAAGTATGAAGCATGTTTTTTAGAATTTCAATTTCTAATGTTGGTTGAATGCAATAGCCAAAAAGGGCAAGAAGCCTACCACCGAGCAAGAATTGGCCCCCGAGAAGAAAAAGGGTAAGAAATCCACAATCAAGGAGCCTCCATTATCCCAAAAAAGGTCACAGCCATAGTGGGAAGGGGATGACTTTGATGTGAGGAATATGAGGACAGCCATTCCAAGGAAGATGAGCATGAAGATGAGCGGCAGTCCCATGCACACGGCGAAGAGCAGGTGACCCCTTCACATGGTGAGATCCAAGAGCAAGGGTCGAAGAGTTTAAAAGATGACAAGGCGGACCTCTTGGGATCTAGTAAGTGAAATTAACATGTTTGAACGCTCATTAGATCATTTATACAATGCTTATAACATGTATTTGGTGGTGTGTAAATGAAGACTATCGTCCCGTCGTTGTGGTGGACCCCCCTGGCACTTAGTTTTGAGCTCCAACATTGATCACCTCCATCTCGAACTTTTGTGGGAAAGCAAAAAACACAGGTACAATCTCTCTAACGTGTTAGTGACTCTCTCCATTCATCATCATTATAGCATTTCCACTCCCCTTACATGCTTTGTGTTTCCAGGAATCTTGCAGTATTCATGGAATCTCTGATGAGGTGGGGAAGCATGGATGCCTTTGATAGCCTTGCAGACCTGTGCTTGGTGTGGGCTAATTTTCCTATAGATCTGTGTCTCCATAAGGGTGATTTTGTGGTTCCTTGAGATGGAATGTTTTTTGGGAGGTGCTTGTGGAGTCGGCTTTTGTGCTCAACGTATAGTTCCTATATGATGGCGCTATGGTGTGCTCTACATACGGAGCACCCAGGGATTGCTCTGCGGGAGGCAAGAACTTAGAACTTCACATTGTGAAGGACTCTGTTCTTGCATGTCCTGCGATATCTATATGTCATGTCAGAAGATCGCCAAAAAGAGGTGAGTGCAGGATTCTTTGCTTTTTATCAAAGTGAAGCTCAATGATTTCCCTCCCTAACGTACTTACTAGTGTGTGCAAGTAGGTCTCTACTTTGGTCATCGTCGCTATCTTTACGCACCCTAGTGAGAGTACATCCAGTTGTCCAACGTATGACATGCAGGGAGGAGAGGTAGCTACAGATTGTTCAGGTTTTGAGGTGGGCGACGATATCTTCTTAGAGCCGAAAGCGCAGGAGGAAACCTCCCCATACCAATGGATGCAGATGAGAATCCCATCTGTTAGGTTGTTGAGTGTAGTGAGCCTTTTGCAATTAAAGCATGATTCTTGTAGTGAAATCATTATATAGTTATTGTCTTAAACATTGTTGTCCATTTGTACATATGGTAATTATGAGCTTGTACTATGGTAGGTCGTTACTCAAGACATTAACTAATCGCGAGTCCTGCTTTGCTGGCACTAGGACCATGGCTAGAGCATGCAGGACACTGCAACGACATTGCATCAATGTGGAGAGCGACAAGGTGTGCCTTAGTTCATGTCTATGACCACTTGCCGCTGTGCACGATGATTTGGGTAACCAATTTTTCAGGGGTGAGGTCAGTGAGATTACTCAATGGGAGCAAGAGATGGATGTGGGGGCACCATATCCTTCAGTCCTCCTAGTACCCATGAGCCCAACACAATCTAGTGCTTCATCATGGCCACCTGGTGTTCCAATGGAGCCCCAATATCAACGTGTCACGCCACATACATCCCTTGTAGGTTCTTTTATAGTTCCCTCATGGGCACCACAGCTTGATCTTGCAAGGCCACTTTTTTTACCTGCACTTGCACCATTTGGTAGAGCTCCCTACCCCATACCACCTTCCTTCTTCCACCAACATGTGCGGCATCCGTAGTACTGATGTATTTTAGTAGCTTGTAATGGCCGAAATATATTGGTTTTAGACATTATTGTTGTTCACTCATATTATGTCAATGGCTTTGTTTTTTGCTTCTTCCATGACATTGTTTTTTGACAGAGATGTAGCAATTGGTGTGAGATCTCAACAACACTAGAGAGAGAGAGAGAGAGAGAGAGAGAGAGAGAGAGAGAGAGAGAGAGAGAGAGAGAGAGAGAGAGAGAGTGTGTTTGATCGAGACATTAAAATAATAACAATCGTGCTTAAAGTAGTTATTCTTATGCTTAAAGTAAGAATTATAGTGCTCTTGTATCCATCTACTCCTCTCCTCTATTGTCACCACCATGAGTCGCAATGTGTGAGACAGTAGAGGGAGAGAAGTGTAGAGAGAGAAACCACTCGCCTAAACACCAAAAAGCGCTCACTCAAAAATGCTCACCAAAAAAGTACACCCTCACGAATGTATCCGTAATCAAGAATCAACTATAATGTGTGAGGGAGAGTAAATCCTTTCTTTCGAGCATGTTCACATACTAGAGGAAAATGCTCTTTCAATTCACATGTGATATACCATCCCTCATCTACAACAAATGCATTCTTGGACACCGCAGTAGAAAGCTCCCTTTGCCAAACATTTCAAGATGAACAAGCACGGGGAGATGCCACAACTAATCACAACCCCATAGGAAAATCAGCCCAAACAACGTTCATTACCTCCATACATAGGGCTCCGCGATGGCACAAGTTCTTGGCATTTATTTTAGCCAACCATACCTAAATCCTTCAAATAATAATTATTATGACAATGTGATTATTTACTACTTCTAGTATACCCTTTTTTGTGTAACGAATACTCTTCTCTTTAGGAGTCCTTTTACCACGTCTCGCTTGATTTTCTAGTTTGCTCAAAAAAAGTGACTCGGACTATGGTAGAACTCGTGTCATAAACAAGAGATTTACAAATGAATTTATTTTTTCTTTTGGGAGTGCAGCTATGAGTTGGAGCACGAAGAAATAGTCCCAAGAGTTTCCTTGTTAAGTATACAGGTAGAGTACAGGGGTGTTGTTATGGCAGCTTCTTATGAGATAGCTTGGTTTCAAAAACTACGGTGATATGGGTGAGCTCGTGGATAGGTCATTGTCATTTATTGTGACAACATGAGTAGCATCCAATAACCCAATATACCATGCTAGAATGAAGCACATTAAGGTATATTATCACTTTGTAAAAAGTAAATGGGGTTGACTCGAAGGTACCATAGTGAGCATAACAATATTCCTTCCAAAATTTTAACTTAAGAAGGTATGGCCACCGCCGCCAAATAGGTTGCTCCCCCATAAGGTCATGTGAGTGATTGGATCAGCTTTAGATAGTGGCCTTTCCTATCCACCCGCGGTTCCTTTTGTGATGTCCCCTTGACCATTGGTTAAAATTTCCCTCTAGATAACCCTTGATTAGGTAGAGGTCTAGGCGATCCTATAAAGGTATGGGTTGGGGTTCTACCTATGCTCTAGGATCCGAATTGTTTTAGGTAAACGTCTAGGCGATCCATGATCCTATTAAGATCTAGGTTGTGGGGTTCTACCTATGCAATAGGATCCAAATTTCTTGGTCGATGTCAAGGGTGTCTAGTGGGTCTCACCAATTGAAAGGATAATCAGGGGAACACCTATTCACGCTCCCTAATTGGGGGTGTTAGGATCTCGTCTTTTTCCAGTCCTTCTACTGCTTACGGGGGATGGGTTTAGAGCGAACCTTTTTTTTGACATTTACTCCCTATAGCGCCTAGCCCTCACTCCACTCTTCTCTCTACTCTCTACTCTCTATCTCTCTCACTCTCTGTACTCTCTATCTCTCTCCTCTGTACTCTCTATTTCTCTCCTCTCTCCTCTCTATCTCTATCTCTCTCTCTCGGTCTCACTCACTCACTCCCCCCCCTTCATCAACCACTCTCACTCACTCACTCCCCCCCCCTTCATCGACCACTCTCTCTCCTCTTTCTCTCTCTATATATTGTCTCTCTCTCTGTCTCTCTCTCTCTCTCTCTCTCTCTCTCTCTCTCACTCCCCTCCATCTCTCTCCTCTTTCTCTCTCTCTCTCTATATTGTCTCTCTCTCTCTCTATATATTGTTTCTCTTGTCTCTCCTCTCTATCTCTCTCTCTCTCTCTCTCTCTCTCTCTCTCTCTCGGTCTCACTCACTCGCTCTCCCCCCCTTCATCAACCACTCTCTCACTCACTCACTCTCCCCCCCTTCATCAACCACTCTCTCTCCTCTTTCTCTCTCTATATTGTCTCTCACTCTCTCTCCTCTTTCTCTCTCTATATTCTCTCTCTCTCTCTCTCTCTCTCTCTCTCTCTCTCTCTCTCTCTCTCTCTCTCTCTCACTCACTCCCCTCCGTCTCTCTCCTCTCTTCCTCTATCTATCTTTCTCTCCTCTTCCTCTCTCTCTCTCTCTCTCTCTCTCTCTCTCTCTCTCTCTCTCACTCACCCCCCTTACACAATCCTCATCTTCTTCTTCACTCATAATCTTTCCTCCTTGCTCTCTCTCTCTCTCTCTCTCTCTCTCTCTCTCTCTCTCTCTCTCCCCCCTTGCACAATCTTCATCTTCTTCTTCACTCATAATCTCTCTTCCTTACACTATCTATCTCTCTCCCTTCTCCTCTCTCCTCTCTCCTCTCTCTTTTCTACTCCCCCCCCCCTCTCTCTCTCTCTCTCTCTCTCTCTCTCTCTCTCTCTCTCTCTCTCTCTCTCTCTCTCTCTGTCTCTCTCTCTCTCTCTCTCTCTCTCAAACTCTCATTATAGTGCTTCTATCCTTGTCTTCTTCTCCTCTTTCTCCTCCCCCTCTCTCTTTCTCTCTCTCTTACCGATTGTCTATGCAAACACCAAACTCTCCTTAGAGTGCTTCTATCCTCTTCTTCTTCTTCTTCTTCTTCTTCTTCTTCTTCTTCTTCTTCTTCTTCTTCTCTCTCTCTCTCTCTCTCTCTCTCTCTCTCTCTCTCTCTCTCTCTCTCTCTCTCTCTCTCTCTCTCTCTCTCTCTCTCTGCTAAAAGAAAATATCCATTAAAAAACGCGCTCACATCAACCAAGAATATCTCGCAACATGGTACCCAATGTAGTGAGGCTAATCCAGCGAGAGAAAGTCTTGCAGTGGTGGGAAATGATGGCTCTGATCCTCCTGAGGTAATGTGAGTGTGGGTGATGGGCCACTATGTCGGGGGCATCGGGCTCTACATAGCTCATTGGCTTGGTCTAATATCATCACTCCTCTCGGTTGGGCTTCTGCATTAGCTTGGAAGTCGGGGGAGTGGGTAGATCTGCTCTTAGGGCTATAGTCTAGAAGAAGTTAGTGAAAGCTCTTTGTGCTGGTCCTCAGGTAGGTGTAGTTGATCTAGGCCACAGTAGGGATTCCCTATATTTGCGAAGCTTGAGAAGAAAAAGCCCAGGCAATGCTGATCTCGAAAATCCATGATCCTAGATAGTGGTCCAAAACCCTCTCGAAAGAGGTAGTGGAACCTCCCCCTGATCTCATAGTATATTAGGTATCTGCATATATTAATGAGCCTCTATCTCAACCTCTATATGGCAAAATTGGCATGTCATGTCCTCTAATGCAGCTGTTGTCAGGCTATATCTAGCTGTCTCCACTTTCAATTGGAAGAATAAGGTGTAGATTTGTCCAATCGCACACCACACCCCAAATGAGAGGTGTATCCATGTAGTGCAAGCATATGATGAAGCTGTCCTCCATCATGTGAAGAAGATGGTCTCTGTAGAAAGCCATCTTTGTCCCTAACAGTTGGAGGGGTGGATGCTATGTCTTCCAAGTATCCAATCTCACAATGTCCTTCTTGATCACCCTGTTCAGTTCTATGTTGTTGAGAGCAAAAGAAGGGACCCCTATGATGTACTGAAATGGTGGGAGTGCCCCCATTTGCATGCTATGCATACCAAACCAAGTGCTCACCTGTGCATACCAACACTGTGTGTCTCCATCAAGTGCCAGCTGTCTCAGTATTTATTTGGTGGGAGCTCCCATATTCTACGCTAGTATGTCATTGTTTGAAAAAGAGCCTCTATCACGATAGAGGTAGTTCCCATCTCCACTCGTACAATCTCATGTGGCACAGAAGGCTTACTCCTGATCATGTGTGAGATCATCATCACTAGTGACCTCTCCATTAGCTTCCACCCATCATATACCTATACTATATGTGCCACAGCAGCAGCTGACTCCCTTCTCTGTCTCCACCTATGGTATAAATTGTGATCCCAAATAGGAGCTCCATATAATAATGCAAGTGTGACTAATGTGTCAAATAGCAAGAGCTTCATCCTTGGCTCCTGAAATTGTATTTGAGAAATGCCTCTTAAGTGAGCCCCGAGCTGCATACCCTCACATCAATTTGGTTTTGACTACCTTTCACATAGAGAATTGAGGCTTGGCAAAAGTGATCCCAAGATATACATAAGAGGCCACAGATTCCATGGGCTGCCCACCATATGTAAACTGAGCTGTAGATCTACCTACCCACTATGGGGACGTGTTAAAATCATAACACTGGTTTTCCCAAGATTCACCCGTGAGGTCTTGATCCTTGCAAAAAGGCCTATAATGCATCCAAGCACCTCTGGTGAATCAGAGATAAAGATAATGTCATTTGCATAAAATAAGATAGGTATCAAGACTCCTGCCAATTGTGCTCCTAGTCCTCCATGTCTATCTATGTGGTCAGATATCTCATCAATGTATAGCCCACAGAGAGTAGGAGACAAGGGGGAGCTATGTTTCACTATGATAGTGTTGTGTATGACATCTGAGTCACCTTTCGGGGGGGCCATACTCAACCAGTGAATGGACTCGTACAATATTTACTGGTACTCCCATATCCTACAATCTCCTCATCAATTTTGCCTGTGGGACGATGTCAAAATCCTTGCGTGATCCACAAAGCAATAGTATATGTGATGCCCTATGAGCTCTCCCCTCCTCAATGATGCCCCGTAATGTGAAAATGTGATCTAGTGTGGCGTGTCCTCTCGGAAAACCTGCTTGCCCAAGTGCTATGAGTCTCTTCTCCTTGGCCCATTTCTCCAAGATTGATCCATAAATCTTGGCCAATGTGTGACCAATCATAATAATCCTGTAGTTGCTGGGGTCCATGGGGTCACCTACCTTCAGAATGGGCACAATGGTATTCGAGGACCAACTCTCGGGAAAGGCCACTTTGTCATAGACTTGCATGGTTTAGACACTGGGGTGAGGCCAATTGTAGTTGGATGATTGACAGATAGCTTAGGTCGGCTTAGTTTCTTGCCAAGTAGGCAACATGTAATTGCAGCTCCTCCTAGTTTATCCAAAATATCATCTGCGTGGAATAGGAAACCTATTCTTAATCATGATCTTATTCAAGGCTCTATAATCCACACACACCACCCTTGCATACTGCCCTGTCGGGAAAACCCTCGCATACTGCCATGTTAAACATATGAACCAAAAGTGGAACCCAACACATCCGTGGCATGGGAGAAATTCTCGGTAAGTAGCCCATCATGATCCTATGCTCTCCCATTATGCATCCTATCAATGGCATCTTTGACATACTCAAGTGGAAGAAGGAGGAATGGGGGGGGGGTGAGGCTCAGATGTGGGTGAGGAAGAGGTGGCTATCTAGGAACGTGATAAAGGAAGGTAGCATACGTATGGCAAGTGCCGAGCAAGGTAATCAAAGTCGATATGCGATGATCCTGGAAGGGCTTCTAAGCCTCCTTGCAGTCCCGTCCCAAAAACAACTACTCTCTCTCTCTCTCTCTCTCTCTCTCTCTCTCTCTCTCTCCTCTCTAATACCATCCTAGCATGAATGAATGTGTTATAATCTTTGAGCATACATAAGCAATCAACCAAGTGTTTTGATAGAAGCCCACATAATAGCAAGATTATTAAAAGCAATAGACTATGAGAATGATGGGATCAAAATAATGAATATACACTAGAAAAATGATGGGATCGAAATAATGAATATACACTAGAAAAATGATGTAAGTAAAGAGATTTAACAAACCAAACATCATGCAATAGATTCTTATGATTAAGTGAAGATATTATTATGACCAAAAAAGCTATAAGCAACTAAGAAAATAAAATTTGATGTTTTTGTTTATACTTTTAAGAGGATGCGCAGTTCATGAAATAAACTACACGACTAACTTATCAATGATTCGAGCATGTGTGTATTAGAAGAAATGCAAAAGCTCCTATTAATGATCCTAGCATGTGTGTAGTAGAGGCAATAGACTATACTCTAGTCTCTTTGCAAAAGCTCCACATTTGTCTCCATATTAAGGAGTTTCATCTCCTTTGCACATGTTTGCCTCTTTTTTGTTTATTTCTTAATCCTTAAAGAGAAGAATCCATTGGATACACTTGCTAGACATAAGAATCATGATTCTTGAGATCTAAAGGTAGTACTTAAATTAACCTTAACTCACATCCACAATTGATTAGCTTCTAATTCAAAGTCTTAAGCACAAGAGGAAAATTTATCTTACCATCTAGGCAAGGTTAGATTTTGAGAACCTACTTGCTGTGAGAAATTGATAAGATGGCTATTCATTTGACTTTTTATTGATAATTCCTAAGAATTTTGTTTGTTTTTTTGTTACTAACAACATATTTTTATTAGATTTAAAAGTACCCATCCTTATATACGCTTACTTTACATCTACATTTGGTTTCAAATTTTCCCTTAATGTTTGCCTTATTGAAATGTAAGGATGGGGTTGATTAGAGAAGAAATAATAAGCTATAAAGCTAGCCATATAAGAAAGTAGTAAAGAAGGTAATATAAGCAAGCTATAAAGGTGGCAATATAAGGAAGAGAATGTGTGTATGCAAGAGAGAGAGAGAGAGAGAGAGAGAGAGAGAGAGAGAGAGAGAGAGAGAGAGAGAGAGAGAGAGAGAGAGAGAGAGGGGGGGTGGATGATGGAGAAAACAAGGAGCAAGCTAATGCTTTTCCTTTTCTTGATTACCATCTTGGGTTTCCATATGAGAATGAGAGAGAGAGAGAGAGAGAGAGAGAGAGAGAGAGAGGTGGACGATGGAGAAAACAAAGAGCAAGATAATGCTTTCCCTTTTTTAAATTACCATCTTGGGTTTCCATATGAGAGAGAGAGAGAGAGAGAGAGAGAGAGAGAGAGGTGGACGATGGAGAAAACAAAGAGCAAGCTAATGCTTTCCCTTTTCTTTGATTACCATCTTGGGTTTTCATGCTAACTTTGCATGCATTATCAATACTAAGAACATCTTATTTTCTCATATGAAGCCTTTGCAAGATATGCACATCAATTTGGGTGTCATCTTGTTGCATATTCTCATGGCCTTACAGAGCAAATTCAAAGTTCCCAGTACTGACAAAGCTAGAATTCAAAGTTCCCACTATTGACAAACCTAAATTGCCTCAATTATGCAAATGCACATTTGTTAGCATCCATTTAGGCTCTCATCATTTAAGATGGGGAAGGGGTAATGGCATGGTTAGCACCTTTTTGGAATGCCCACCATTTGTGATGCCATTTACATTAGCTTTCCTTGCATCCTCAAGGGGTGTGTTCACATATGTAGTTATAATTCATGAAAAATGGGAAGACTATTATTGTTGTCAAGCCTCTATTAAGGAGAGACATTAAAATGGACATCATAGATGCACTTGCAATTCATGAAAAATCGAAAGACTATTATTGTTGCCAAGTCTCGATTAAGGAAAGACATTAAAATGAGAAGACTATTATTGTTGCCAAGCCTTTAAAATGGACATCACATCCACACATAGTCTAAACAAAGTACTTTCATTTAAAATGGACATCACATCTACTTATAGTCTAAACAAAGAACTTTCATTTAAATTAAGCTTATTTCTCTTTTCTTTAAATAAAGTATGTACTTTCACAATTGAGTCTCATAAGTTGTATTCTCTTTAAAAATAAGCTTATTTCTCTTTTCTTTAAATAAAGTATGTACTTGCACAATTGAGTCTCATAAGTTGTATTCTCTTTAAAATAAGCTTATTTCTCTTTTCTTTAAATAAAGTATGTACTTGCACAATTGAGTCTCATAAGTTGTACTCTTTAAAAAAAGATAGTTTTGTAAGCATTTCTTGGCAAGCAAAATAAAGCTAATGGATGTATAAAGTACCCAACATGAACACATAGTCCAACTAGGCAAGGCTAAAAAATGCTTGGGACATCTTGTACATTATTTAACAAATATATATGTACACTATAGAAATGAGCATATATTATTCACAAATCTATATGGACACACTATACAAATGGACATTAAAATTATGCCACATATATTTGTAAATTTGATTTATTTATTTATTTATTTATTTATTGGCTTAAACAGCCAAAGAACATATCGTTGTTTATGCATCACATGGGCACAATTATTGTTGGGATGGGTGCCAAAGTGTGTGATCCCCTTCATGCTTGACCTAAAACATGAAGCTACAAATGATCCCACACAATTTGATGCTAACGAAACCTACATTTTAGCACGTGATTTTTTTCACCCAAATGGTGAAAACCTTCATCTCTAAAAATTGCACATATTTCCTAATTTTAAGTATTTGAAGGTATCACTAGAACCTCCTATGATATAGGAATTTTGAAACCTACAACCGTGGAATTTGTAGGTATTTTTCAAATTTAACAGGTGAAAAATACATTGTCTACACCTTTGTAGGTATCAAAACCTCCTATAATCTAGGAATTTGGATACCCACAACTGTGGAATTTGTAGGTTTTAAGAGGTGCAAAATACACTAAACCTTGGTTTCCTTTGGTTTCTACACCTTTGTAGTGACATGATGTACAATTTATTGGGGATGTTATGCTTAAAGAGGATGATGGGTTCCTTATCTTTGTGTGTAAGAGCCTTGTCACCCCATGGGGCTGATGGGGGAGGATGGGGATTATAGGTGGACTTGTTCCATTGTAGGTTTTGAAAGGATGGAGGGAAATGGGGATAAGCAATTTTGTGCTGAAGAAAAACTAAAAAATCTTCAAGGACATCATTTGCTATTTGAAGGCAATACTCTTTGTTACTCTCATTGAAACCTTCATTTTTCAAGGGTATAGCAGGGTTCCAAAAGGGTAGGGAACCTATAATTTCTTGGTCAAGTAGAAATTTAAGAAAGAAGAACCGCCACTCTATTCTTGGAAAGTATGGCTATTTTCTTGAATTTTAGGGGGGAGAGAGAGAGAGGGAGAGAGAGAGAGAGAGAGAGAAAGAGAGAGAGAGAGAGAGAGAGAGAGAGAGAGAGAGAGAGAGAGAGAGAGAGAGATAGTCTTGTTTCACTAAACTAGAATGCTTGGATATCCTTATCGGCATGTACAAGTGCACGAGTGTGCTCGAACAAATATGCACTTGAATTCATACTAACACAGAGCTAACACAGAGCATACAAAGATAAATTGTTGTACAAAATCAATAAATCTTTTTTCAAATTCTTAGATGTCAAGATATCATGTAAAGCAAAAGATGTAAATAGGCCTTGCACTTGTTCTTGATTAATCATGTTGCAAATATAAACTTACTCATTAAGTGTTGAAGAAAGATCTGATTACATTCAAAAATTTAAATTCTATATTTTTCTATGATGCTTCAAATAATAGTATTTGGTGCAATGTGTCAGATGTCCTTTCAAGTTGTTATACCCTTTGTTAGTTGTCATTTCTTCTAATGCTATCTGCTATTGCTCTAATACTCTAGCTATAACTAAGCTTGTAGTTGAATGCAAACTGGAGAATGTGAAATTCTCGTGGAAGGGTTTGTAGGCTTCAATATCTTTCTTCATTCTATTCGGTGGTTTTCTAGTATGCGCTGCTTTTTTTTTGGGTAGTATTTTGTAACTCCAATTAACTCCAATGTATTTTCTCCCATTCTTAAAGCACATGATAGAGTAGACTACGTATTCATCCCCTTTGTCTGTCGTTGTCTTTTTGTCAGTTGCTCCTCTTGTGTCTCCGTTTGCTCAATCTGGATTACTACACTGGAATTATTTTTTAATTAGTACATTTTATATGTATTTTTTTCGTATTACATTTTATGTTATTGACCATTTAGTTACCTGATGTATTCTCAATCCTCCTGTATGGATCTCTATTTTGCTCGAACTGTTGGTTGTAGAGTTTTTTATCAAAGTGCCATGTTATTTTCTCATCATTTATTGTGACGATCAAGTATTATCGGTCGTGTGGTCATATTCTTTCATTTGGCTTGTGATTTTTTTGTCAACATCCAAGAGTTAGTTGATGTCGACGTTGTATCCATAACGGAGCATTTCCATTGTGTACATGGTTATCCCTTTGCTTTTTTCATCTAGAAGTTTTTGGGCTTCTACTTCTAGCAGTCGTCTAGTTGTCTCATCTATTTCAATGTCGATCTCTGCCAGTATCTCCTTTTATAGTCTTGTAAAACGTTGGTAATATTACAATTCTTTTGGTCAGATCAAGAGTTATTAGGTAAGGGGAGGGAGAACTTTGTGTTTATATACATTGCGGCTCACCTATTGCTGCCTTCAAGTTTTTCTAATTGTCATCACTTAGTTGTTTGCTGCAATTGTTCGTGTAGGAGCGTAGATCGGTGAAGTTTGAAAACCCGTTGATATATGTTATTGGTTGATCTCCATTCATGTTTGCCAATCGCATTTGGTTTGTTGTTAGTAACGTGATGGCTCTGACTTTGGTTCGGGTTGTCGAGTGGTTGTTGCATTTTTCTTAAATGATTCAAATAGTTGCATGTTAAAAAAGTTTAGACGTTATTGTTCGAAACATAGGACATTCTTATATTACTGATTGCATGAATGAATGTGTTTGAAACATACCTTGTTGCCATCCATAGTTGTTGTTGATGACTTCGGTGTGTGGACTTAGTAGATGTGTAGGAACATAAGTTAACTCACAATAAATGAACAAAAAGTAATGGGTTGCAACTCATTATAATAGTGTAGGATCGAATAATGTGCATGTGGTATAGTGAATGTTTGTGTTGGTATTCCTTATTTTGCATGAAAAATGATATACAATACCTGCATTGTACTTGAATTTAGAGTCGTTCAAGTCCTACATTAGAGAGAGGGTATGGCATGGGGTTGAACATTTCAAGTTTGTTCAAATGTCGACGTTCTGTGATACGTGAGAACATCACGTATGCTAGTCCAGGTGCAAACGCTTCTTTTATCACAAGGAGGACTTTTGTTGAGAGCATTGCTCCCTGTGCCTTGTGTCCTATTATGGCATATGCTAATGTTAACGGGAATGTGGACTTGTGGTACCATATACCATTCACGGACCTTTTGGCATGCTTCGTATGACAGTGTTATTGTATTTTTGGTTGCATCAATTTTAACGCGTATTGCTGCAACTATTCCGTTTTAGGACCTTCAAGTATTTCCTCCACGTTGCATGATGCCCCATTTGCCGCTCCGATTTTCAAGTTAATGTTCTCGGTTATCATACACTTGGCACCTATTGCAACTTTATGTATTCTGTTGAAGTTGGTATCGCCAATCCAGTGCTCCAGGCAAGGTTCATCGAGGCCATTGGTTTTCAAGCCGACGATGACTATATCTTTTTTCGAGTATAATTGTGTGAGCATTACATCGTTGTATCGATGAACGTCTTCCTTGTGAGTGCAAATGATAGATGTCATTTTAGTTAGCATTGATATCTCGTCAATGATGATTACGTCGGCTTCTTTGATCATTATGAACCTTTCATTTGTTGGGTGTATAGAGAGTGGATATTTGCTGATATCTTGTTGGGATTTTGAATTGGTAATGAATGGTTGTAGCAATACTGCTAAGACGTGTAGTTGTAGCTCCAGTAGATGCTGTTAATATGACAGTTTTGTTCTCTTTTATGAGTTGACATGTCAGATATTTTATGAGGAAACTCTTTCCACTGCCCGGTGTTCCCGTGATGTGTAGCCCATTACGTGCGATCGCTAGTTGCCTTTAGATTGTTGCTTGCTCTGATGTGAGTGTTGCATTTTGAACTTTGTGGAACTCATGGAGCATGAGCAACATTTTGCTCCGATTGTGTTCCTCTTTGGTCGCGGGCTCGACATTCGCTGTTGTCAGAGGGCTTTCATGATTCAACGTCACTTTTTGCTTAATCAAATTGAGCATGTGGCCCATTTGGTCAGAAAGTAGCATGTTCCGTTGCGTGTACTCCGTTACATACATTTCAAGATCTTTCTATGATAATACAAGACGACATAGTTAACATTCCACAAAGTATGACGATGATTTTTTTCTGGCTACAGTAGCTCTCATTCATTCCTAAAAGCCGTTGTTCGGAGTAGGTTGTTGAAGAAGAAACCTTTTGTTTGGTGGCCTGGATGATATTCTATGAATTTGACAAGCCTTTTGCATTCTCTGACAAGATTCTTGTATGCATCATGTAACTGGTTTTCTGTTGACGTCGAGCTATCTTTGTCAATTTTGTATGCTTTGTGGTAGTTGCAAAAAGTGATGTTCTCCAAGCTGGCTAGTCATGCACGGTACTTACAGAGATCGATAGGATGTATGACAATATTCTGCCCGCGTGAAATCAACCTTTGTCGTAGCTTCAGTGGTGATAAGTCTATGTACTGCACACTATTGCTCTTTGTGATTATTGGTATTTGAAGGCAATTCAAGGTTGTTTCTGTAGTAGCTGAAATCAGTCTTGACATGATTGCAGCCGCGATGAGCTTCAACTTCACTTTGTTGAGGCCTTGTAGCCCAAGCTTTGCAGCATCCTCTGCTGAAATATTCAATGTTCCTAATGGCCTAGTTTTCATCGCGTACTTCAACAAATAGTGGGAGATATAAGAGTTTGTCACTCTTGTATATTCATGTGTGAACCCCATAGCAATAATGTAGTTGGGTGATATGGCACTAGGTTATGATGTTCATGGCTTGGACAGAAACACAACCACTTCAAAGTTTGTGGGTGCAATGTAGGCTCCATCTGCAAATGCGTTTCATATGGGAAACCATATTTGCATATGAAGAACTGTGAGCCCTTGTCCTGCAAGAGTCCTTGCAAATGTGGATTTGTTTGGATAGAACAAGTTGGCGCAAACACATTGTAAAGGTATTGGATGCACCGTCTGCTCTACTACATGAATATATGCGGCTATCTCATTTGGGACTCGTTGCACATCGTCTTTATGCACCTAGAGAATGATATGTGCATGTAGGGAACCCCAGTTTTGTATCTCATACTTGATCAGGTGATGTTCTACACGGCCAAAAAGTTTATTTCCTTCAAGAATGTTTGCATTCAAGAAGTTGTGAAGCCGTGTGTAAAATAGCAGAGCGCACTCAACTGGGCAGTCTTTCCAAGTGAAAACTGGGTTGAATTCACGAACTATGTTCTCGATTAATGTTATCTCTTGCTACTTCGTTTCAGACACCTCATCTGCTGTGAACATCACAAACAAGTATGGGAGACCCCACATGTCCACCATGGCAATCAAGTCTTTTTTCTGGTGCCTGGCAAAGATGTTGGTAAGTTGTAGCACACAATGTTCCTCATAGCGTCCTGATCATTTGCTGTCTTATTTAATCTCTTGTATGTATCAATGTCTCGCTATAACAACATGTTGTTTGAATTGTTTACAATCAATATTGCTTACTTCACTTGATACATCATTAGCAGGTATGGCTTGTATAATGTGAAGACCAAGAATAGTGCTCCAATCCTCATTCTAATATAGTCACTGAAACGGACATCTCCTTTGTAGTTCCCATGACCGAAGGGAAAAAGAAAAGGGAAAACAACAGTTTCAACAGTGATATCAGCAAATTTAGAACGGGTGTAAGGTAGGCCATTATATTTAAATCTTGTAGTGCGCTCCGCTAGTTGTTGCACCATCACGCAATTGTATCGAAGTGAACTCGTGTTTGTCAAATGTACAAAACGCTCTTCGTTTTGAAGGCTCCACTAAATTTTGCAGCAATGATAGTTCACTATGCGTCTCCGCTTCTGTCTTTAGCTAAAATGTGTCATCTTGCTCGTGGTTCTTGATGATGTTGATTATATTGTATGCAAGTATGCTTGCAGCTGGTTCGAAGGCCAGGTCTTTTGGTATGCGAACCCCATCAAAATCAATCGACCAATAGATTAGGGGGTTATCTAGTATAGATTTTCTCTCTAGAATGCCTCTTGCGATGGCATTCGTTGTGGAAGTGACACTCATCGACACATTTATGATGCTAAGAAGTTGGGTATGTAGCTGGTTGCCTGTTAGCAACCGACGAATGTAATATGGAAGTAGGGGCACTATACGTGCTTGCCTGGTCATATTCTTTTTGTAGTTATAGCAAGCACACCAATATGCTTTAACACCGTATTTGTCTGCAGCATCCAATAACAGTGCACTTGCTAGTTTCACATTAGTCGTGTAGCTTTCACATTCACTACGATGCCACCTTGTCAAAAATGAGGACACACCACATGCACAACATAGTGCAATGTTTTCGGCACACAACAATATCACACTCAGAACTCCATTGCTCATATAGCATCTCCATGTTATACCATGTGGACACATTTGGCATTAGTAGCTGTTTTCTTTTTCTCGAAGTCCTCAATTCTGCAGCATGTCTTCTTCGTAGGTGTGTATTTCCCAAGTTTTGGTTTGCCATATTACCTATAGCAAATGTTTGGCAGTTTCGATTGACATATCTCAAAGGCAAAGTTTAAAATCAAGAAATCTACAATTGTGTAGTTTTACTTTTAAATATCTTGAATTGATTGAACGAGCATGAATCTGTAAACATACTTGGAAAGAGTGTTAGAGGCACGTCCACGGTTGATGAACTACACACGTATGCTTATGATCGATGGAGCACCTAGCAAAAAGGATACTTTCAAATTGGTTAGCATATCTTAATCTGAGTTACACGACGTCGTTGTTGAAGTCATACTAATTTTGTGCTTGTTTGTGCGAGTGACAAAAAAAACATACATAAAGTATGGCGGGGAGTTGGCACAGTCCTCCCCAAAATTCTATAAACATAAGGGAACATGCCCTTCCCTCATTTCCCAAATAACACTCTCGGTATCAAAAGTGGACCAAAGATACACCTTCAGTGTTGAAACTGGCCATTAGTTTGTTCGAATATAAAAGAGAGAAAAAAAATAGGGATACCTTTGTGAGTCTACGAATTTGAAGTCGATGATGCGACGAGTCTTGTGTGGTATTGTTTCACGATCACAGGTTAATGAAGAGCTAAACTGTTGTTGTCGGCGCACACAAGTTATCTTCGACTTTGTGACCAACGTCAAAATCTATATTTTAAAAAAAACATCCCAATCAAGAACAAAATAAAGATGTAGGCCCTACTTGCTAACTATATAAAGCACTCTCGCTTTCATCCGGCCCGTAGAAGTCTCTCCTGAACTTCCTACTGAAAACCCTTACCTTTGGAAGATACCTCTGCAGCCTAGAAAGAAGCCCCTTTAGAGACCATGGGGATGGGGCCGAGGAGCCACAAGAACATGGGGACTGAGAAGTAAAAACACCTCAATCCAATGGCCCAGAATTGACCACCTCTTTTGATGGCCCAGTCCACATACACCACGTTCATCCCCTTCTGAGGAACGTTGATGGGGAAGCTCAAGGTAACAAAGTGTCTCGTCCTTCTAGTTTCCACGGACCTTCTGCTGAAGTCGTGCGTGTGTGTGTGTGTGTGTGTAGCTACGCTCTCTAGTGAGCGGGCATATGATTCCGGGCCTGCCGGACGAGCTGGCTCTGCAGTGCCTCGCCAGGCTGCCCAGGGGCGCCCTGCGGGACGCCTCGCCCGTGCACCCCATCAGGCGGGAGGCCGGCCTCTCCGAGCACTGGGTGATCGTCCTCGTCGAGACAGAGACAGAGACAGATCCAGAGCATGTGCCCTTCCAGTACGACTTCTATGTCTCCACTCTTGTCTCTCAACGCCATTTTTTGCATCTGCAGATGATGCCAGGAGCCGATAAGGAGGTCCTGCTCTACGGCTACGATCTCTCCGAACAGAGGGCCTTCGAGGAGATGCTGTGTCTGGATGCCTTGGCCCCCTGCATCTCCCCCTAGGATACCAGACGCCGAGGTGCTTGCTTGTGCCACAATCGACGGTTTTGCCTATGCAGTCAATGCTTCCTGGGCCTTTCGGGGCTCAAAGGGCGCCAAGCGGTTCAACCTCACGAGCAGAGAATGGGAGACATTACCTGACATGCAGGAGGAGCACCCATCCTGTACCGGGGTTGGCTTCAATGGCTCCTTCTATGTGCTTGGAGGCCACCAGTGCCCAGAGATATGGGATCCAAGGATCGGTGAATGGTCGATGGCGCAGCCTGAGATGTGGAGGGCAGAATGGGAAGGCCAGTCTCGGCTTAGTTTTGCTGTGGTTAAGGGAAGATTGTATGTTCTACCAACTCCACTACAACGACAGCCACAGGAAATCAAGTGGTATGATGAGAAATGCAAACTCTGGAAGTCTTTGGGATGTGTTCCAACAGAACTCATACACCGTTGTGCTTGTCTTCACAATATGTGTTAAGAGTTAAAATTATTAAGATCCTGTAGAGAAAGGAAGTTTGTTTGTGTCCAAGGTAGTCCTATTGATGAGGTGCAAGAACATCCACGTAAATCATAGTATTCAACCTGAAGATCTAGAGTGACTCGGTCAGGTGGTTATTGATTAGGATCTTTTCATGTTCAGTCCTTTCATCAACGGTGTGTTGGTTGATGTCATCACACCTTGGTGTAGTTCCATTTGCCCCTATGTCATCCACCAGTTGTGGCGCCACTCCTCCCAAATCTTACTATGGCATCTCCTCAAGATCATCTTCTTTCATGCCTTTGAATATGTGGCTACCTTTGAATAACATACCAACTTGGATCACAACGATTCGGGTGGTAAACAACCTAATAGAACATTAAGACACTCACTTTGTTTGATCTTCGGAGTAGGAGAGTGAATTAAGTTACAACATACTATGTGTTTTTGTACACATTTGGAAATCAAACATGGAATCTTATAGGTCTACCACATAACATGAATCTTGCCGGATGTAATTAGCCTTACAATCAAAAGTATAAAGCCAATAGCCAAGAATGGGGTGTAAAGCATAAGGCTACATTGCTAGAAAAGGGATAGTAGCCAAGAATGGGGTGTAGACTTCACCAAGACGATTCCACCTCAAGTTGAAAATACTATTGTGTGAATCATGAAATTTGCTTTCATGATGGAGACATTGAAGCAATATGTATCAATAGAATGACCTCGGGATTTTGCAAAGAGGAGAGCATTTATAGTATGATTCCTTGACAACCAATGGAATCAAAGAAAATAAGTATTGCCACAAATTTGCATATTATAACAAAACAATTGTTATTAATGACACCATGCATTTTACCTGTTAAAATATAGTCATATTTTTGCTAAGAATGCTTAGCCATGTCTACAATTTCGTTTCTTATCATTTTGTGATTTTTGGTTGGTGAAACATAGTATTTAATTATTTTTGGAGTAATTTTTGAGCAAAGAGTTGTATTTTCTTAATAGAACAACTTTGATTTCCTACCCATCCCACAAGTATGAGAGCCCGCACTTATTTTTACATGCTACTCCCCCCTTTTGTGTTGCAGAAAAGAAGCAAATTGGTTGCTATCCCCCCACCCCAAGCATTGACGGTCAGTAATGGATGGCCATGTGTTTGTATCCACACGAGAGCAAATCAAATTGTAGCTTCGAGCAATGTTCAGTGTAGGTGGCCCATGCGAAGATCACAAAGTCCCACCTCTACCTCTCATCATCCCTTGGGCAGTATAAAGCACCTTACAGAGGTTGAAACTTCAAGTGACATGAGGCATTCACAAGACGCATAATTATTGACTAAACATTCCTTTACTGCCTTTTATTTGTCAACTGCATTAAAAACCATTTTGGCTAGCAAAAGTAGATGCTATGCACATGTTTGCAATAGTACTCTAAAGGAAGCCTAAGAAATATAAGCTTTGCCATACTTTGTCAACAATTACAGCAATAGGAAGTCCACAAGTTTTTACTTCTTTGATATAGGAAGGCAGCTTTATGCAAGTAAATGATATTATGTGCAAGCTTAAAAAAAAGGTTTAGAAGGTGTGCTCATGAGTTATAAATAAATGTTGGATACTTCAAAGTATCTATGCTCAATAAAGGAGGTTTCAAACGTCTGTATTTGGTAAGCTCAAATACACTAAATATGTATTGGTACGTGGCCTTACCTTCCAGACACACCTCAGCCATCATACGTTATGTCCATGTACCACCACATTACATAAGCTTCTCATCTTTTGCCACCTACTCAATGCAGGGTGACTTGTTACCAGCACAAATAGGAGTACTCACTCGGCTTTGAAAGTTTAGCATTGCTAGAGAAAAGGTGTACCTGGTAACAATCGAATTGTTTAAAGCCACCAAGCATTCAGGCAGACGATAAAATTAAGATTTAGGAGGTGCTCATGTGTTGTAAATAAACGTTGGGGTACTTCAAAGTATCTATGATTCAAAAAGGTTTTAAATGTCTATCTGACATAAGCATTCAGGCAGAGGATAAACTAAGGTTTAGGAGGTGCTCATGTGTCAGAAATAAATGTTGGGTTTCTTCTAAGTATCTATGATTCAAAAAAGTTCTAAACGTCTGTATCTGGCTAAGGAAGCCTGGTAAAGCTCAAATACACCAAGCCACCAAGCATTAAGGCTTAGGATAAAACTAAGATTTAGGAGCTGCTCATGTATTGTAAATAAATGTTTGGTTACTTCATAGTATCTATGATTCAAAAAGGTTTTAAATGTCTATATCTGACATAAGGAAGCATGGTAAAGCTCAAATACACCATATATTGGCACATGGCATTACCTACTCAATGTTATGTCCATGTACGGCCTCAATACATGAACTTCTCATCTTTTGCCACTAACTATTAATGTCACTCTGAAATCTTAGACCAAATATAGGTGTACTCACTAGGGTTTGAAATGGTTAAGGATCGCTACAAAAAGGGAGTACATGGCAGCAGTCCGATTGTTTACAGTGCATTCAAAAGCCTTGCTTCATCTTATAATGCTTTTAGTCCATAAACAAAACACAAAATCCATGTACAGCCTGACCAGAGATTTGATTCCTAAGAATCCTAAACGCCTACCTGATGCAACATAAAATCCACTCTGTGATTGCATAGCCTTGGAATGTGACCAGATAGGTGCTCAAGCACAATGTTTGTGTATTGCTTCTGGTCTGGTCTGGCTCTTTACTGGCATTCTACTTCTCCGAAATTCCAACATTTCCAAAATGACTGCAACCAGAGGTTTGAAGGTCGAGTTTTAAGGTAAGATTCTCTCAGCTCTTTCCTCTAAAGGGCTGACCATGATATCTATGGTAGTGATACAAATAGGCCTTCTAAATAGAGCTTTGCTGCCAGCATTTGCAGAGAGTCCAAGGTGAAAGCTTATGCATATCTTGTCCGTCCTTTCTACAGGTTCCCTTGAGAGTGTGTGAAGGTGTAGCTCTCTCATATTTCTTCCCTTTATCTTTCCTCCACAGAGTTCCAAACAAAACTTAGATTCATAAAGACAGGAGGGTCAAACCATCTCAAGACGATTAATACTCTCTTGCATAGCCAAGGGGTGATGTTTGCCCCTTCAAGATTAACTCTTGCAATAAGCTTTGAGCTGCCTGTGTTTGCTCTGGTGTGCCAGATATCTTCACAAGCCCTTCTGATGCTCCAGATCTGACATCAAGGAGATCCACTTTTGCACCAGACATCTGAAGCCCAAAAAAGAAAGCATATTAACTGCTTTTTCTTTACAATTGAATCAAAATTAGTAACTGTGACATGAATACCTGGTGGATCCGAACAATTTTGCTCCCACCATCTCCTATAATGGCCGTGACTGCATTCGCAGGAATGACAACCTCAACTGTAGTCCTTGTCACCAGTGCACCAGTTAGCCTGCAACACACGATACCCATTTTAAAAAAACTGTAAATTTGGCTTGCCCACTCTTGAGAGAAACTAGTCATTGGAAACATATGCAAAGCTTACCTAAAGTCGGATCCTTGTTGAGCTGAAGGGTTGTCATAACCTCTCAGACTTCTTCCTCCAATAACATCCTACACAAGAGATATATACCTAGATGAATCCAGGAACATGCCCAAATTCATCTTATAAGAAAGTGCAATTTATAACCTCATGGTAGTCATCCACAAGACAATAAACCATCGACTCCATCATGCATAGTATGGACTAGATACTACGACATCCCCACTAACGTCATCAGTGCACATATATGCTCCCCCCCCCCCTCCCCAAACCACGCACACACATAAGAGCATAGATTCATCAAAGGTCTATGTACTGAGTTTCTGTCAAAGCTCCGGAGATACAAGAGACTCAAACATAATGAAGCCTAGCACTAAGAGATCATAACAAATAGAAATAATTATAACAACCAAAAGGTAGTTCATATGCACCACTAAAGATAGGAAGCATTAACACAATATCAACTAGCTGCAACTTAGACGAAAACTTCACAATGTGAAATTTGCATGTCCGCTAATATAACATAAAAATATACCTAGATGATGTTAGAAATATAAGCCCAACTTGTCCCTTAGCCATCAAATAAATGTGCATAGGATGAAGTGTTATCCTAAGGTCAAATCAAAGTATGTAGCTTCACTCCATATGTCCATCCACATGTCAAGGGGCATCCCTACATCAAAGCGATCGTGGAGTATATTTAGGAGAAGCATCTAGCTAATCTACATCATCAGTGATATCATCTAGGACTGGATCCAAAGGCTATATAAAGCCCATGTAGCACTCAGACTATGAATGAAGCTATGAAGTTATTTCTCATATTATGAATGACTCAAATCTCTTCCCACCTTGATTTCTTTCATGGTATCAGTCTATTAGAGCCAGGTTATGTTCCCAAGGCCCTCATTAGGTTAATTTACTAGTTACTTAGCATATTAATCAAGTTATTAATCACCCTCCATTAGTGGAGCCAAAATAGGCTTTCCCAAAACAGTACCCACCTAGATTGGAGGATCTCCACCGCCTTCTACAGGACATATCTCGGCGTGTTTTCTTCATAAAATCTCTCCCTCTGCTTTGGACGCAGGTCACCATCGCCTCAATTGTGCAGATCCACTACTCCACGACCCGGTATTACGTTTTTCCCCAAATCGTCATCGCGTCTCAGAGGCGGCTCCTGCAGTGGCTTGTTCTCCTTCCACAAAAGGAATTGATTCAATTCCTCTGAGCTGTACATGCGCCCCAATATGCTCTATCATCTTCTAAAAGGGCTTGCCAAATGGTACACCCAATCTCCAATGGGAAGCTGATTTGCAGAGGGGGGTTCTGCTGAAAATTTTCTACATAAAGCATTTTAATGCTTGGTGGTAATGATCTTGCTTAATCTCTTTTTAATGATCATAATAATGTTATCTCATGCACAAAAGGTCTTTGATTAAGCATTATCACATCTCTTTCCACACAGATAATAGGTGTGAAGCTTGAAAGCCATCTCTTGTAAAGGGATTGTAGACACTGCCACGAGTATATCTCCTCAGTGGGGTAAGACCTCCCTATCTATGGCATCCACATCAATCATGGCTTCTAATTCTAAGAGTCCTGATATGTTCAATGGTATAGGGTTTCACACCTGGCAAACAAAGGTGAAGGGACATTTAATGAGAAAGAACTTATGGAGCTTAGTTAAACCACTAGTAGAAGGAGAGGGAGGAGGAGTTGTCACTAGAGCTACCACTGTTGCTTTTCAAGCAAAGGATGAACAAGCTTTAGGGATAATAATCACAGCATTAGATGATAATTTTATACATTATATAGATGATGCTAACAATGCGGCTCAAGCTTGGGAAACACTTGACAAATTTTTGGTGCTAAAGCAAAGCATTCTAAGATTAGTCTTAAAATGCAACTCTATGGACTCACAATAGAAGCAAATGAAGGAGTGGCTTCACTCATCAATAGGTTAAAGAGTCTTATGACTCGACTTGTGTATGTCCAATCCCCTATACCCAATGAAGATGTTGTTGCCATCTTATTGAAGACTATGCCTTCAAAATTTGATGAACCTCTCACCGTGCTTAAAGAGAAGGATCCTATTCCTTCTTTGGAAAGTGTGATAAACTCTTTGCAGGAAGAAAAGAAAAACAAATCAAAGACTTCCAAGAAGGTGTCTATACGATCTCCACCATCAACAACAAGAAGAAATGTGCAACCTATGGGAGAACTAATCACCAAACAAAGGATTGCTTCACCAACAACCCTTGTGTGCATTGTGGAAAGACAAATAATCCATCACAAAGATGCTACCTCAAGGACAAGAAGAAAGAGAAGGTCAACACTGTTGAAGAAAATCACTTTGTAGAAGTCTCCGGTATTGTTGGACTTGGAGATGATGATGATTCCTATGCTTTGTAAAAGGTTGTCACTGTCCACTCTTGTATGGTAAAAAAAGCCTTAAATGTTTTCTTCCCTTGTTGTTTGTAAAGAGTACTCAAACCTTGTTATTGTATGGTTGAGACTTTAATGTATCAAGAAGGGATGTTGTTAGGCTCAAAACTTTTACTAGAGTGTCAAGTTTGGCTTAAGGGGGTGTTAGAAATATAAGCCCAACTTGTCCCTTAGCCATCAAATAAATGTGCATAGGATGAAGTGTTATCCTAAGGTCAAATCAGAGTACGTAGCATCACTCCACATGTCCATTTGTCAAGGGGCATCCCTACATCAAAGAGGGTCATGGAGAATATTTAGGAGAAGCATCTAGCTCATCTACATCATCAGTGATGTCATCTAGGACTCGATCCAAAGGCTATATAAAGCCCATGTAGCACTCACACTATGAATGAAGCTATGAAGTTATTTCTCATATTATGAATGGCTCAAATCTCTTCCCACCTTGATTTCTTTCAGATGCATCTAGGAACGTGCCCAAATTCACAGTGCAATTTATAACCTCATGGTAGTCATCCACAAGACAATAAACCATCAACTCCATCATGCATAGTATGGACTAGATACTACGACATCCCCACTAACGTCATCAATGCCCAATACATTGATTAAGTACTTAAAATGCCCGATTTAGATTGTAGGGTCGTGTAACTAAATGGAAAGAAATGTTGAACAAAGTTTACAATGCTATGTTTATTGTACACAAAATCTGCTTTGTAACCCCAGTAATAGAAGCCCAAACATCCCGGGCATGTATTGGTCAGGTTCAGCGTTTGATCTGAAACTTTCTATGGGCTGGCAGTGATGGGAGACCGGTTAGGGCATTTCCATTCTCATCTTTTTTTATTATCAAAAAAGCATGTTGGAAACTTAAGTTATCGAGTTGCTTGAGTTGATTGAGGCATTTCACTCTATTTGTTTTTGCTCCATAATAAAACAACTTGAAGTCAAATGTTTCTTGTAAATGCACTACCACAAACCTTGGTGCATTCGAATCAAAGCGTGCCTTTTGTTTCTACAAATGCAATTAACACAAACAGCACAAACTGAAATACAAGTTGGCCTATTTCTTGGAGGATAGTCCCCTCCCTTCCCATTCTACACATTCTATAATCCTTTCAGAGCAGTCAAGGGATGGAAAACCAGCAGATTCAGCCCAAATAGAAGCCAGTCCACAATTTCCTATTGCAAGAGATTTATATTTTGAAATACAAATTTTCTTTCGATTTTGGAGAAGGTTCAATCTGCAGAGCAAAGTTGGAGGTGGTTTTCAGTCAACATTCAGTCTTCAGTCAACATTCAAGCATTGAGTCAGAATTTCAACCCCAAGACACTGCAGTCGAAGAGAGCACCTAGTAGATTTCTTAGGTAACCTCAATTCTGGATGCCATCAATGACCCCCCCCCCCCTTCCCCTCCGCAGCCATCTCCGACATGTCAAACGAATATGCATATGGCACAGCAGAGAAGATTTACCTAATGTGGATGCAAATGTGAACATAGCAGTATGTGCCCAATTGCATTAATGAAGATGAGACAAGGGCTCACACCAAGCAAAAGGCAGCCAAGTTGGGAAGGAAAGAACGTTCATGCAAAGCAAGTTGAAAGCTCAAGAGCAACAACTTTCAATGTTAGAGAGATGAAATCAACATGTGCAAGCAGTGTTTGAGACATAGCTTGCAAAGACAGGTGCACATGAAGAGAACATGCAGTAGGAGGGTGTTCCTAAGTGGAAGAAGGATTTCAAGATAATGGGGGACAGCGTGTTTTGAAACTACCATTAATAATTGGAAATTTGCTGCCATCTTCACCAGCCAGATTCCACCAGATAGAATATCTGCAGCATTGTAAACCTACCCTGAGAAAGGAGATACCCTTCTAGTTCAGTGTCAGTATTTTGACTGATTTGGAAACTTTCAAATCGCCATGGCAAGATACCGTCACTCGTAGCAGTAACAGGTAACCAACCATTCAAAGACAAAAACCAGCTTTATAAAGACATACTTCGCTAGTCCAGAGTCATTATTGATAACTTTGCTTTACTTTGCCTAGTTTGCCGCCATCAAAGCTGGAAGATGCTTTATCTCTACTACTAACCATATCTAATGCTTGTAAAAAAGAAAGCAACCTGCAATTTATAAAGACTGTTCAACAGTACTAGTTTCCAAGCACCAAACAGTAGATGATGAGATTGTGCAAGGAAGGGTGCAAGACTAACCTGTCCAGTCCAATGCCCAGGAGAAGGTGTCAAAATTTGATAGCTGGAAGATGGGGGTCCAACACTATGAATGCCAGACCTGGGAAAGTCCATTCTGCCCGGAGATCCAAGGTCACGTGGCCTCCCAGCCATTGATCTCACTGAGGATGCATTTATATTTTCACCCAGATTTACAAGCGACCTCTCTTGATAGCATTTGTTTCTAAGTCTTTTGGTCACTTGGATGAGAGCCTCACGAGCAACTCTTACATCACCCACAATCTAAATGTTTTGCAATCCCAAATTTAGAAGGAAAAACAACCCAAGCATGGCCAAAAGATGTTAAAGGCATAAGCTCAAATCACATGCTATGACTTTACTATACTGTGGATTCTACAACGTTACTAAGACAGACCTGCACAAGTTCATCACTTGACAGTGCACATTTAGGTAGATCGTCCTTGCCCAGGATGCGAATATTTGCACGTGTTGATCTTCTTATCTCTGTTATGATGCTCCCACCTTTGCCAAGAAGGCACCCAACCTGATCTGAAGGTACTAAGAGCCTTGATGTAATCACTGCATCCTCATCAGGTCCCAAATCTGCAATCTTACTTTGCACATGTAACAAAGCTTCTTGAGCAGGTGATATGTCGTCATCTGGATGCTGCAGCCATTGATACAACATTGAACTCAACAAAAACTCAAAGAGGGAGACAACAATAAATTTCCATAAAGCAGAAAAATCAGCACTTCACAACTCCACATGCTAACAGTCAAAGGCCCTGAGTGTGTGACTCAGCCATTCACAACTCCACATTATGGATGATTTTTGTACTTGTGGACATGATGAGCATCCTCTCCAAATAGCCCTGGCCGACACAGCCCATTCAAAATCCACCAGGATATATGGACCAGGACAAACCCAGTTCCCCCCCTTCCCGCCGCCCCCCCCCCCCCCCCCCCCCCCCCCCCGGCACGGACACACCTGTGGAATCTTGAGAGAGAGAGAGAGAGAGAGAGAGAGAGAGAGAGAGAGATTAAGCATCTACTAAAAACCCAATGGGCCTATGAGATCAAAGTGTCCATGGCATATCTCATCATGGAATGGAAAATAAAACAGAAGCAAAACATAAACATAGCTATCTCATTGAGGTGATACAAAACTGTCCATGGAAACTCATCATGGAATACTAGGAACATAGAAACATGAGAGGAGCATCTGTTAGAAGTCATCTCCTGTCTATTTGTATACACCAGAGCCTTTGTTGTGGGTGTGCCCGCCCTTATGAGGTGTTTTATCATTTTTCCACACTCCCCGTATTTTTCCCTATTTTTTCCCATTTTTTCCTAGTGGTGGGAGGGTTGCCAGAGGCTGCCAGGAGCATTCCAGTGCTGGCCGACTAGATATTTATCAGTCGTGGGCTACTCGGCTGCTGGCCGACTGGATTTCATCAGTCGTGGGCACCTGTTTGCTGGCCGACTGCATTTATGCAGTTGTGGGACTTTTTCATCAGTCGTGGGCACTCTTTTTGCTGGCCGACTGCCCTCTCAGGGATGTATATATAGCCCCTCAGCCCCCACCACTTCCTCATTCAGTTTTTCCGGGATCTTGTGTATAGAGAAGAGTTTACACACCTATCTCTCTGTGTTTCTTGTGCTGTTTATTTTCTGCAGTCTACTTGCTCTTGTCTACCCAAGTTTGGTTATCATTTCCGCTGCATATTCTGACATGGTATCAGAGCCATAGGCTCTAGACAGATCTTGGGCGTTTTTCTGAGCAAGAGGGGGAGCGTTAGGCTGCTGATTGGTGGACTGTTTCGGGCTGAACGGGAAGAGAAGGTGCAAGAGGAAGGCGGGCAAAGGTGCTGGACAGCCACTTGCAGATTTTCAGAAATTTTTTTCCCCACCCACCCACCCTTTTAGGTTACTCTCCGCGATGGCAGATTTACTAGAGATGGCTGAGAAGCACGTGAAGATTCCGACTCTCCCCACGTTCCCAGTGGATCGTCAGTTGGATGGGTCCAATTACGGCATGTGGAAGGTCATGATGGAGTCGGTTCTGGAGTCATATGGGGTGCCACGACCGGAAGCTGAGGAAGGGGAGTTATTATCGACAAGGAAGGACCGAGAGGCACAGGCACACATGTGGGATCGTGTCAACGCCAGGGTCCGATCGTTTATTTTCCTCAATTGCACACCACAAGTGATCAACCATGTGAAGCACATGACGCTGGCGAGAGGCATATGGGAGCACTTGGCTTCTTTGTATAACAGGGTGTCACCCATGAAACGGATATCCTTGGAAGTGCAGATACGGGTTATGAACCCTGCAAAGTCTTCGACGATGCGGGAACACATCAACAAGCTGCAGGCCCTTCAGTAGGAAGTCCTTCAAGCTGGGAAAGAGATATCATCCGAAGATATGGCCATCACTTTACTTTCCCACTTGCCTGGTCAGTATTCTGCTTTCTATTCCTCGTTGATCACGAGTGGCAGGCTCAGCACCATTACTTGGGAGGAGCTTGTGCCAATGGTCTTGGACCAGGAGGAACGTTTCACGAACCCTTCACGAACCCTCCTCACGGCAGAGGTTCGAAGGCCTTAATTGGCCAACGGTCGAAAGGCCGTAATACCAACAAGGGCAAAGGGAAGGCTTCACCGGAGAAGTCTCTGAGAAGAAGCCTGATCCAGAACGAGAGAAGCTGAAGGCCGAAAGATCTTGTAATGATTGTGGCGAGAAAGGCCACTACTGGAGGAAGTGCCCTAAGCGGACAGGGAAGAGTGCTGATTCCTCAGCCTCAGTTGCGAAGACTCTGGCATTTGTGCACTTAGAGATGGTGGACTCTGACGCTTCATCATCTTCGAGCGAGGAGGCAGTTGGCTTCACCGCGAAGGATACCCGAGAATGGATTCTCGACAGTGGTGCTTCCAGGCACATGACTCCATCCCGTGACTTCTTTCTGGATCTGAAACGGCAGTCAGGTCGTATCTTTATTGGCGATAACTTCACTATTCCGATACATAGTGAGGGTCGGATGGAGATTATTCCCGACGGCAAGGGGGGCAAGCATGCTTCCTGTGTTCTTTATGTCCTTGCTCTGGGTTTTCATCTTCTGTCAGTGCATGAGATATGCAAGACTGGCTTTCGGGTGGAATTTGAGGAGCATTCAGTTGCTCTAAGGGATCGTGAGACAGGCAAAGTTGTTTGGGAAGGCGGTGTGGAGAATGGCATCTACAAGCTCTCTGCACTCTCCTCATTGACAGGCTCTCAGGTCGGAGATTTGTGGCACTTTCGTTTTGGCCACTTAAATGTGGATGCTTTGCGGCGCGCCTTCCGGGACCAGATGGTGGTTGGCTTGCCAGATGTTGGTAGTAGGCAAGGACGCTGCAGTTCTTGCATACGTGGTAAGCAGCACAGGGAATCCTTTCCGAAGCAGGCTTCCAGGCGGGCTTCGAAACCATTAGAGTTGATTCACACTGACTTGTGTGGACCACAGCAGATACCATCCTTGGGAGGATCTCTCTACTTCATGCTGCTTGTTGATGATTGTACCAGATTCACGTGGGTCTACTTTCTTTCCCAGAAGGACCAGGCTTTTGCTCGGTTCAAGGATTGGCACGTGATGGTGGAGAAAGAGTCTGGATATCAGGTTAAGACTCTTAGGGCTGACAAAGGAGGTGAATTCTCCTCGACTGTATTTTTCAGGTTTTGTGCAGATCATGGCATCAAAAGGAAATTGGCCAATACCGGATCGCCTTCGGAGAATGGAGTTGTTGAACGTAAGAACAGGACTGTGGTGGAGATGGCGAGGACCATGCTGGAGCATCGTGATCTTCCTCGTCCACTTTGGGGTGAGGCTGTGGCAACGACTCTCCATACCATTAACCGCTCTCCGACGACTTCTGTACCCCATATGACTCCATTTGAGGCATATTTTGGCAGGAAACCCGATGTCTCGCACTTCCGTGTCTTTGGGAGTGACGCGTATGTACATATTCCGAAAAAGCAGAGGGGGAAGCTTGACTCCAAGTCCCGCAAGCTGGTATTTGTGGGGTATAACTCTCTTTCCAAGGGATACAGGTTGTATGATCCAGAGAGGAACGAGATTGTTGTCAGCCGGGATGTGGCTTTGACGAGCATGTTCCAGCATCCACTGTCGAGGAGCCGCCACTTCTTGGAGATCCAGAGGAGTCTGATGATGATTCCCAGTCTACTACTCCAGTTGATCCACCTCAGTCATCACAGGAGGTTGAGCCCACAGCTGGAGTTGAGCCCCCGCGACCACAGGAGGCTCCACGATCTGTTCGAGTACCTAGGTGGTTGTTAGACACCCTTCGGGAGTCAGGTGTCACGGAGCTACCCTCCGAGTGGACCACAGAGGACGGCCCTCGAAGATCACATCGAGTCCGAGATAAAAGCAACACGGCGGAGCTTCTTCAGGTGAACTATGCCTTGATGTCTCGTATCATGCGGGACAAAGAGCCCACTTCCATAAAGGAAGCCCTTACACAAGATACTTGGAGGAAAGCCATGCAGGTGGAACTTGATGCCATCGAGAAGAACAACACTTGGGAGTTGATACCAAGGCCGTCAAAGCGGTCAGTCATTGGTGTCAAATGGGTCTTTAAGACCAAATACGCGTCTGATGGGTCAGTGGACAAACACAAAGCCAGGCTTGTGGCTAAAGGTTATGCTCGGCGGCCAGGCATCGACTACGAGGATACCTTTGCACCGATAGCACGGATGACCACGATTCGGACCATTCTTGCCCTTGCTTCTTCTCAGAGGTGGCCCGTGTATCAGATGGATGTAAAATCTGCGTTCCTTAATGGTGACCTGCAAGAGGAGGTGTATGTTGAGCAGCCTCCAGGCTTTATTGTTCCAGGATCGGAAGGGATGGTTTACAGGTTACGTAAGGCCTTGTATGGTCTTAAGCAGGCTCCCAAGGCTTGGAATCAGAAGATTGATTCCTTCTTTATTCGGACTGGATTTCAGAGATCGGCTGCAGATCCGAACCTGTATCTCTTTCAGGAACGTGGCATGGTCACACTCATCATCCTTTATGTGGATGATCTCATTCTCACCGGCGGTCATGTGGAGCACATTGGAGTGACGAAGGCTGCCTTGTCAAAGGAGTTTGAGATGACCGACTTAGGCTTACTCCACTTCTTCTTGGGATTGGAGATCTGGCAAACCCAGAGGGGGTTTTTCGTCTCTCAGCAGCGGTATGTTCATGAGTTGCTTGAGGTCTTTGGGATAGAGAACTGCAAGCCTATTACTTCGCCGATGGACCCGAACACAAAGTTAACCGTTACAGATCCTTGTGAGCCAGTTGATGCCTCGCAGTTCCGGAAGTTGGTTGGTTCATTGATCTGGTTGCTGAACACCAGATTGCACTTGAGCTTCTCCGTGGGGCTGTTGAGCTCTTTTATGCAGACGCCATTGAAGACTCATTGGGACGCAGGATTGCGGATCTTGCGGTATCTGCAGAGTACGAAGGATCTGGGACTCTTTTACACAAGAGGGAATGGAGTCAAGCTCCAAGGTTGGAGTGACTCAGATTGCGGAGGAGATCCAGACACGAGGAGATCTACTTTAGGATACAGTTTTACCCTCGGCTCAGGAGCAGTTTCTTGGAGCAGCAAGAGGCAGCCTACTATTGCCCTTTCTTCGACAGAGGCAAAGTATCGGGCTGATTGTGGTGCTGCTTGTGAGGTTGTATGGCTGCGGAGGCTGCTAGGCGAGATTGGGTTTCCACATAGGGAGCCCACAGTCGTCCAGTGCGATAACCAGAGTTGTATAGCTATTGCTCGGAACCCGGTTTTCCATGCCCGGACCAAGCATATAGAGATACAGTATCACTTTGTACGTGAGAAGATCTTGGCTGGTGACATCTTGCTACTTTATTGTTCGACGGAGGACAATGCGGCGGACCTCTTCACGAAGTCTCTACCTCAGGCTACGCTCAGGCGGCACTCTAGCTCCCTTGGGTTGGTTTCACAGCCAGGAGCTGAGAGGGAGTGTTAGAAGTCATCTCCTGTCTATTTGTATACACCAGGGCCTTTGTTGTGGGTGTGCCCGCCCTTATGAGGTGTTTTATCATTTTTCCACACTCCCCGTATTTTTCCCTATTTTTTTCCATTTTTTCCTAATGGTGGGAGGGTTGCCAGAGGCTGCCACGAGCACTCCAGTGCTGGCCGACTAGATATTTATCAATCGTGGGCTACTGGGCTGCTGGCCGACTGGATTTGAAACCGGCCTCTGATAGAAACCAGAGTGCGGTAGACTAGCAGTCACCCGTCCACTTGTAGTCTAGATATGAAAACAGAAAAGATTGGGACTAGAGTGCCCAAATCTGAAAACAAAGCGACACCTGTTGGCCCCAAAACTTGGCGCCCCTTGCGATATTTCTTTATTCAATTCCAAAAGTATGAAAGGCTGAGTACAACCAAAAATCAACCAAGAGATTACACCTGTATGTCCAATCTGATGGCCCACAATACCTCTTAGCACAGAGGATCCACGCACACAGATCTGTGTCTCAAAGCAACACATTGTACCTCCCTCTGATCAGCCAAGACCACTAAGCAGGGCAGCCATGAGCATACATCTGGCAAAACTCAAGCACATGATTCAACATCTCAGCTCATACATACATGTACTGTTCAACCTCTGTCTCCACCCTTGTCAATCTGCCATACCCCTCCTCTCACAAGGGGCCAGATAGCTCAAATCTGCAACAGACATAAAGCAGTAGAAAGAGAGATAGATGAACAGATGCGGAGCTTACCAAAATCAGCCCGTGAATCTGCACTCGAGGAAACAACGGTACCAATCTGTACTTGCAGGCACTTGTTTCCACAACCCTGCTTCACACGTGTGTATGTACTTGTCTGTACCCTCCTCCTTGTGTCCACCTCAGTGCTATACCTGTCTGTACAATCCTGAAAAACAGCACTGTTCCAGTCTGTACTTCCTCGAAATACGTGCCAGAAGCTGTCCTTGCATACGCCGTCGACAGCCAGTATCTGTACACGCCTGTACCTGCACAGTCAGCCTGTACCAGTTCTGTCCAGCACCGCCAGCAGCAGTACTATCTAGCATCTGTTTCTGTCCTGTCCGTACAGTCGTACCTGCAACAGAATCTGCAGCAGCTTGTCCAGAACCTGTGCGCAGCCTGTCCAGCAGAGATACTGTCACCATTTGGCCACCCGAATGGTTCACTCTTGCTTTCACACTATGTACATATTGGATTAGTGTCCATGGCTTATGGAATATGCCTATGCAGGTGATTGACACGTGTCATGCTGTATAGTTGGATATGATATTCCGCTGGGACTTGATGTTATCATGCTCGGAATATCTGAAGGACTTGGCTTTCCGCTGGGACTTGTGCCTTTGTGTACATGCCCGGAAACGCCTGGAGGATTGGCTTTCCACTGGGTCTGGTATTGCGTATACTTGCCTGGAAACGCCTGGTCTTATATGGTTTCATGAACGGAAATTGCTCATGCCAATGCTGCATTGCATAGCATCTTTATGTGCTTGCCTGCAAATGAAATTGCATGCTGTTTTCATGCCTGCATGACCTATGTGTAGTTCCGGGTAAGGGGACGCCCGCCCGTGAACCGTGCGTGTGAAACTGTCTGCTGACATGGTTGTGTGGCATGTGAACAGGTGGTAAGTATTTCCCGATCTAGGCTCGAATAGCCCTTAGGACTTAGCCAATATTTATAAGTGAATGCGTTCCCACTTCATTAAAGTTTGGGCGCCCAAAAGTCACTTATAAATTATGACCTCTTCCAAGTTCACACTCACTGAAGTCCCGAGGCGGACAAGACTCAATGTCCAGGACCTGATCCTCCCCTTTTACTCATAAATGGGCATCTCCCCCATGTCCCTTCACCTGATTGGACCCCAATTCACTTACTTATTAAGAGAAATTCGTGTTTTCTCTTCATGAGGATTTTTGGAGGCTGAAAACTCTGTTTTTCCACCATTTCTCTCCATTTCCAAGCTCTCCATAGCCATACCCAACTTGCTAGGGTGTTTTCCAAGCTTCCAAGAGTGTTTCCAAGTGCTAATCACTCTCCTACTCACTCCCAATGACTGAAATTCAGCAAAACAGCTCTCATTTTTGCTGTAATTTCTAGTCTTTTTGCTGAAAACCCTAATTTCAGCCTTCCTTTCTCAAGTTGAACCATAGGGGAAGCTTTCCCAAGGTTCCCTTCATCCTCTTGAAGACTTTTGTCGCGAAGGATTGCGGCAAATCGAAGATATCAACACTTCTAAAGCTTCCAACGCGAAGGCTTCCGCTTGCAACAACTTCTATGAAGACTGGTAAGGTAATTGGACAATGTATGACTGTCATTACTTACGCAGAAGAAGGGCAGGACTCCTTGTTTAGCCGCCCTGTGTAGTATTTCTCTTGTCCTATGTGCTCTTGAAGATGTTGCTACCTTGCTTGGTAGAACATAGAGCCAATGGTAGAGAATATGGGCACTAAAGTCGGGCCGGGCATCAAGGCAGCTCCTTGGTGATCTACATCGACATACCATTGTTTTCTAAATGCTGAATTTCATATGCATTGGCATGGAGGATTTGGCAATGGATGCCCGTGAAACTATGTATTGAATTTCTTCAATAGTAATACAATTTACTCAAGGGAGGGGTCGGCCGTTCCGGCTCATTGTGTGCCTCTTGTCAATTCAACAATTTACTTCTTGTATTTGAGCAAGTGTCCTTCAAATCTTAGTGTATTTAAGTGTATTGATTAGCATTGTGTTCAACCAAGTTACATTGGTATCAGAGCATATGGTTCTCGTTCACTTTTATCGTGAGAGACGATCACCGTGAACACTAGCTATCTCTACACTTAGAACATTATGGACAGCCATACAATGAATGTTGGAGATGCTAATACAAGAGGCAGGGACAATGAAATGCATGCCTCCAATGCTTTACAGGATGAGCAAACTCATGTGGTGCACAATAGGGAACATGAATATGTGGGACAGCCGTCCCGTGGCAAAGAGATGATGCAAGAAGAAGAGTCCATAGTCTTGAGGGCTGAACTTACTCGTATGCAGGCTCTTCTCCATGCACAACAAGAAGAATTGAATCTCTATCGCCGCGAGGATCCATTGATACATGACCGTTTGAAGGCCAAGAAAGCTGAATCTTATATGGATCATGCAATGGCAATGATTGCTCAAGAGTTGCACATGCAACCAAGGGATGCAGCACATGCATACTTGGTTCGTACCGAGGATGCCTATGCAGAAAAGGCAACCATCCCACATGTCTTGGAATCCCCACAAGTACCCGAACAAGAACTTATGTCTAAGAGGATGAACCTCCATGCAATGGGAGAGGAACAATCAGTGACTTCACGCCATGCAGGAATACCTCATGTAGCCCGTGAAGGATACAATGTTTATGGCAGTGGTCAAAATGTATGTCAAATGCCATTGCCGGCTGAAAATGTACATGCACAACACATGCAACATGGGCTGCAATTTTCTGTTGGTGCAGGTATTCCGCGTATCTCTCATGCCACTCATGCCTTCGAGTGTGCTCGTGAGGGAGAAGTTATGGCTGAAAATGTATCAATGCATGTTGAGGGGCCAGCCATGCCTCATGCTTACAAGGCACATGTATCTATGCCTTATGCATCACCTTTTGGTCCAAAAATGATGCCAATCACAGGAGCTGTCCCAATGGACAAACATGAGAGAAAACATGTTGAGATGCACACACATGCATCAAAGTCTCATGACTTCAAGGCCGGAGACAAATCTGTGAAGTTTGACACATATCATGGAGAATACGATGCATCAAAGGCACTTGCTTTTATTGCCCAGTTTGATATTGCTTTCAGTGATGAGGATTTCACTCGGAAATCCATGATCCGGCATGTAAGCATGTTCATAAAAGGCACTGCTGCCCATCGGTGGCTCACGGAGAAGCTCTCACCGAATCCCGTTAGATCATGGGAAGAGTTCAAGGAGAGGTTTTATGCTCAATTCTTGCCTCCCAATGCATTGAATGAGATAACAATGAAGTGGGATTGTGTAAAGCAAAATGAGGGGGAATCGGTAAATGCATATGTACAAAAGTTTTGGAAAGTGCTTTTGGAGGTGTCTCCATTTATGCATGTCACCGAGGCGGAAAGGAAGAGAAGGTTTCAATCGGGATTGCAACCCGTGTACAAAGCGGGATTACAAATGTATCCTGGTCATACCTTACACCAATTAATCGCAGCCGCCACCGCCACCGAGCAATTGGAACTCAAATTGAGTCGATCCAATAAGGCTAAACCCTCATTTCAAGGCAAAGAGAGGGCTGTCCAAAACCTGCAAAATGATGGACAGCCACCTAAAAGGGACCAAAACCAAGCCAAATTAGGTCCAAAAGCTGAAAATAAGTTTGCTAAAAAGCGCCCTTATAAGCCGGCAAACTTTGGTCTTAGTGCTGAGAAGAAGGAGCAATATATGCGTGAAGGCAAATGCTTTACTTGTGGCAGCACTGAGCACATGGCAAAAGCATGCCCAAATAAGAAGAACAAAGCTGAAAATGCTAATGTACCGAAGCCTAATGTGCATATGGTTCCGGATGTGCAGGGCAACACTTCACATGATAGCAAAGATAGGGTTGTATGCAAAGCTTGGGGACAACTCAAGGATCAGCCCGCTTTGTTTATGTTTGATGATTGTGCATCTGAAAATTTCATATCCACTCAGATGGCAGCTGCTTTGGGTATTGAAGAGGAGGACATGGGTCCTCAAATTGAAGCAGGGGCTGCCTTTGTTGGTAGAGAAGTGCAGGTCATGCCTATTTTTGGCAAGTTGCGCATACACATTCAAGGCTATGTGGATCATGAGGATTTTCTTGTGGCGCCTTTGAATGGCTGTGATGTATTGCTTGAAAAGCCTTGGCATACACGTATTGATCCGTGCAAGGCTTACAAGACTAACAGGATCACCTTCATGCATAAAGGCCGAGAACATGTAATTGATGCTGGTGAAGAGGGTGATACCATTCCCCTTGTATCTCATGTACAAATTAAGAAAGTAATGAAAAAGAGTGTTTTTGCGTACTTGATTTTTGTACGAGATCCTATTGAGAAAACTAATGTACATGTAAACACTCTTTGTAATGATAGGCTGAAATTTTTGCAAGAGCACAATGATTGTTTTGCTGATGAGTTACCAAATGAGTTACCACCTGCACGACCGGAAGATCATCGCATTGATCTCGTGCAGGGCAGCTCACCACCTAATAGGCCAGCCTATCGTGTAAGTGCATCCCAAAAAGAGGAGATCATGAAGCAAGTAAATGAGCTTCTTGAGAAGGGTTTGGTTCAGCCAAGCTCTTCCCCATATTATTCACCCGTCCTCTTGGTTCAAAAGAAGGATGAATCCTTTCGTATGTGTGTGGATTATAGAGCTTTGAATAAGCTTACTATCAAGAATCGGTTTCCGATTCCACGCATAGACGACATCCTTGACAAGTTGGATGGATCGGCATGCTTTAGCCGAATTGATCTCAAGAGTGTATATCATCAAGTGCGTGTAGTGCCTCAGGATGTACACAAAACTGCTTTCAGGATAGCATTTGGGCTTTATGAGTATCTTGTTATGCCTTTTGGTCTTACAAATGCCCCGGCTACATTCAATAGAATGATGGATCGCATATTCCGTGGGTACAGGAAATTTACAGGTGTCTTCTTTGATGACATCCTAGTCTTCTCGAAGACCGAAGAAGAGCATAAAGCTCATTTGGCTATTGTTTTTGAAGAGCTCCATAAGCATAAACTCTTCATAAATGCAAAGAAGAGTGAGTTCTTCTTGTCAGAGATACATTATCTTGGGCATATTGTGTCCAAAGATGGAGTGCGGATGGATCCTGCAAAGATTGATGCAATTCGGAATTGGCCCGAATTGAGTTCGGTGCATGAAATCCACAGTTTTCTTGGATTATGCTCTTACTACCGCAGGTTCATTCGGCACTTTGCATGGATTGCTTCTCCTTTGCATGATTTGACAAAGAAGAAGGCCGTGTTCAAATGGACTAATGTAGAGAGAGATGCATTCCTCAAATTGAAAGATGCAACTACTCATGGTCCAGTGTTGATCGTTCCGGATTTGCAAAAGCCTTTTTGTGTGGAATGTGATGCATCTGGAAATTGCATAGGGGCTGTCCTTAATCAAGAGGGACATGCCGTGGCTTATGAGAGTCGTAGATTGCATGATGCAGAGCTATCTCTTAGCATGTATGAGAAAGAGCTCTTAGCTGTAATTCATGCACTTACTATATGGAAACATTACCTTCTTGGGACTGATTTCACTGTGAAGACAGATCACCAGAGTTTGAGATATTTTCTTACTCAAACTAAATTGTCAGAGAAGCATATAAGGATGGCCAATTTCCTCTCTATGTTTCATTTTCAGATCTTGCACACCCCGGAAAAGAAGAATGTAGTGGCCGATGCATTGTCACAAAAGCCGTATGTAGCAGCTATCTCGGTTGCCTCTCATGGGGACTTGTCTACCATGCGTGATTTGTATCATACGGATGCTGATTTTGCCGCTATTTGGGCTGATTTGATGGCTGGTCATGCACATTCCTCATATGTGATCAAAGAGGGTTATCTCATGAAAGGTAATTGCCTATGTGTGGTGTCTGACATGAGACAAAAGGTTTTGGATGAGTGCCATGCTCCTCCATATGCTAGTCATAGAGGCATAATGCCTACTACGCACATGATTGAGCGGTATTTCTTTTGGCCAGGTATGCGGAAGGACATAGAGGCACATGTACGTGCATGTATCACCTGTCAAAAGGTCAAATTTGATAGGCAAAAGGCACCAGGTTTGCTTCAGCCATTGCCTATTCCCACGCAGCCATGGGAAAGTATTACAATGGATTTCATTATGGACTTGCCACGTACCCAACAGGGTAATGATGCAATTTGGACAATTGTGGACAGGTTTAGCAAGCAAGCTCATTTCTTGCCGGTCAAAAAGACCATCAAAGCTGAGCATATAGTTAAAATATATCTTGCACAAGTGTGCAAACATCATGGAATGCCGAAGTCCATTGTGGGGGATAGAGATCCCAGGACTACAAGTCTCTTTTGGCGGGCCTTATTTGATAATATGGGCACCAAATTGGACTTCTCATCAGCTTATCACCCTCAAACGGATGGACAAAGTGAGGCTGCAAATTCAGCCGTGTTGGATCTCTTGAAATGTTATGTGGCGGATCAGAAGTCTTCTTGGGAGAAGTACTTACCGCTTGTGGAATTTGCATACAACAACACGGTGCATGCATCTACGAGAAAGGCCCCGTTTGAGATTGTTTATGGTAAGGTGGTTTTGCCACCCATCCTTCGCACAAAGGATGAGATATTTGCAGCTGATGAGTATGTAAGAGACTTGGATATTGCTTTTGCTCGGGTGCGGACAGCCATTGCAAGGTCACAAGACAAGCATAAAAAGGCTGCCGACAAGCATAGAAGGCAATTGGATGTTAAAGAGAATGATTGGGTATTGCTGAAATTTGAGAAAGCAAGACTTGCAAAGAGGCCTGGCAAAGAGGGTGCATATCCTAAGCTTGCAACCAGGTACTATGGACCTTTTCGAGTGATCGAGAAGATCAATGAAGTGGCTTTCATTTTGGCATTACCTAGTCATTGGCACATACACAATGCTTTTCATGTGAGTCTCCTTCGAAAGTATGTAGGGCCGGAGCCCAGTGAAATGGTCATTGAGGATCCACCACAAGTGGATGAGCTTGAGGAGATCTTGCAACCAGAGCAGATTGTGTATCACAAGGACGCAAGCTTGCTGCAGGCAAAGTTGTCAGGCGTTATCTTGTGAATTTTAAGAACTATCTTCCCATTGATGCTAAATGGGTAGATGAAGAGTTCTTCAAAGATTACCCGCATGTGCTTCAGACATATTTGGATGCATTTCAGTTGCCGACAACTGTTTAGAAGCGGGGGGAAATGTCACCATTTGGCCACCCGAATGGTTCACTCTTGCTTTCACACTATGTACATATTGGATTAGTGTCCATGGCTTATGGAATATGCCTATGCAGGTGATTGACACGTGTCATGCTGTATAGTTGGATATGATATTCCGCTGGGACTTGATGTTATCATGCCCGGAATATCTGAAGGACTTGGCTTTCCGTTGGGACTTGTGCCTTTGTGTACATGCCTGGAAACGCCTGGAGGACTTGGCTTTCCGCTGGGACTTGTGCCTTTGTGTACATGCCCGGAAACGCCTGGAGGATTGGCTTTCCACTGGGTCTGGTATTGCGTATACTTGCCTGGAAACGCCTGGTCTTATATGGTTTCATGAACGGAAATTGCTCATGCCAATGCTGCATTGCATAGCATCTTTATGTGCTTGCCTGCAAATGAAATTGCATGCTGTTTTCATGCCTGCATGACCTATGTGTAGTTCCGGGTAAGGGGACGCCCGCCCGTGAACCGTGCGTGTGAAACTGTCTGCTGACATGGTTGTGTGGCATGTGAACAGGTGGTAAGTATTTCCCGATCTAGGCTCGAATAGCCCTTAGGACTTAGCCAATATTTATAAGTGAATGCGTTCCCACTTCATTAAAGTTTGGGCGCCCAAAAGTCACTTATAAATTATGACCTCTTCCAAGTTCACACTCACTGAAGTCCCGAGGCGGACAAGACTCAATGTCCAGGACCTGATCCTCCCCTTTTACTCATAAATGGGCATCTCCCCCATGTCCCTTCACCTGATTGGACCCCAATTCACTTACTTATTAAGAGAAATTCGTGTTTTCTCTTCATGAGGATTTTTGGAGGCTGAAAACTCTGTTTTTCCACCATTTCTCTCCATTTCCAAGCTCTCCATAGCCATACCCAACTTGCTAGGGTGTTTTCCAAGCTTCCAAGAGTGTTTCCAAGTGCTAATCACTCTCCTACTCACTCCCAATGACTGAAATTCAGCAAAACAGCTCTCATTTTTGCTGTAATTTCTAGTCTTTTTGCTGAAAACCCTAATTTCAGCCTTCCTTTCTCAAGTTGAACCATAGGGGAAGCTTTCCCAAGGTTTCCTTCATCCTCTTGAAGACTTTTGTCGCGAAGGATTGCGGCAAATCGAAGATATCAACACTTCTAAAGCTTCCAACGCGAAGGCTTCCGCTTGCAACAACTTCTATGAAGACTGGTAAGGTAATTGGACAATGTATTGTCATTACTTACTCAGAAGAAGGGCAGGACTCCTTGTTTAGCCGCCCTGTGTAGTATTTCTCTTGTCCTATGTGCTCTTGAAGATGTTGCTACCTTGCTTGGTAGAACATAGAGCCAATGGTAGAGAATATGGGCACTGAAGTCGGGCCGAGCATCAAGGCAGCTCCTTGGTGATCTACATCGACATACCATTGTTTTCTAAATGCTGAATTTCATATGCATTGGCATGGAGGATTTGGCAATGGATGCCCGTGAAACTATGTATTGAATTTCTCCAATAGTAATACAATTTACTCAAGGGAGGGGTCGGCCGTTCCGGCTCATTGTGTGCCTCTTGTCAATTCAACAATTTACTTCTTGTATTTGAGCAAGTGTCCTTCAAATCTTAGTGTATTTAAGTGTATTGATTAGCATTGTGTTCAACCAAGTTACAGATACTCGCAGCAACTCCTGTGCACAGCCTGTACCAGGAGAGAAAACCTGCAGCCTGTCCGTACAGGGCTGTATGGTTGGTTTGCTCAGAGAACACAGCAGCCAGAAAGATCTGCAGTCGACTTGCTCTTCTCCTCTTGCTTTCCACGCTTCCCCACAAGGACACGTATGCTCCACGATTCTTCTTCCCAAAAAGAAGAGAGAGAGAGAGAGGAGAGAAGCACACACTCCAAAAGTGGAGTGGCCCCCTCCCCATAATAATCCTAGGGCTCCCCACTTTAATTATTATTAAAGTTCCCTAGGGGCCACTAAGGCCTAGGGGCAACTTTAATAAAACATTAAAATTCTAATGTTCTAGTCCCCCCTTCACACCTAGGGATGTCCACACATCATTAACTCTGTCGGGGCACCCCCCATGTGAATCATTCAATATTCTAACTCAGCAACTACCATGCCCACACTTGTGCTATTCCATTTTCACAGGGCCATGACATACCCCCCTCTTGAAAAATGGCAAGCATCCTCGATTGCATTCTGGTGATACAGCAAAATATCCAAAGTGAAATATGCATTATGGCAAGATCAGCGTCCCAATCTCTCTAAGCCATGCACATGTAACATCATTCACTGCAAAAGAATGGTATACCACTGTGAACCATACATATCCACAAAATCTCATGTGACTAGTACACATATATCATAGAAGTCTCATAAACAAATGTACTGTCAGCCTCAGTACCTTCGGGTGAGATAAAAACTGTACCAAGCGACCTCTAGATGTCATCTGAGCCTGTCTGTATCAAGGGAGTGGAGGTGCTACCCCCCTCTTGAGCATCAGGTAATGCTCCAGACCCATGCTCTGCTGAACCTGAATGAGCCACAACAAGAGTCGGCTCTAACTCAAAGGCATCGAGATAAAGCTGCAAAACCTAAGGTGAATATGTTAAGTCACCTTCCTCCATCCACTTCGCATCCATCGGTGAATAGTTCTTGAACTTCACAAGATAGCAACGGGAAACTTTACCTCGTACCTTTCTTTCCTTATGTGCCAGTATCTGCTCTGGAATCAGAACCTCATCAAGTTCCTCAACTTCCGGCTGAGCCTCATCTGATACATCCTCAGGCACATCCCCACGAAAAGGTCTAAGGAGACTCACATGAAAAGCATTGTGAATCCTCCAGTGATCTGGTAGCTTCAAACGATAGGCTACCTCACCAATCTTTTCCAATACCTGAAAAGGCCCATAATAACGCATGCTCAACTTAGGGAATAAACGCTCTTTACCCTTCATCTTCTTGAGTCTAGCCTTTTCAAAGCGCAAAAGAACCCAATCACCCAATGCAAACTGTACATCACGTCTATGACGGTCTTCGGCTTTCTTTTGCTTCTGCTGAGTTTTCTGGAGTGCCAACTTAACTCTCCGATAAGCTTCATCCAAACTCTCCACATACTGATCAGCCTCAAAGATCTTATCCTTTGTATGCAAAATGGGTGGTACCTTCTTCCCTCCTTCCACAATCTCAAAAGGCGCCTTGCCTGTCGAGGTATGTACAGTGTTGTTATATACAAACTCCACCAAAGGAAGATACTTTTCCCACTGTTGCTTGTGCTCTGACACATAACACTTGAGAAGATTCAATACTGTAGAGTTAGCCTCTTCTGACTGACCATCTGTCTGTGGGTGGATGAAATGACGATGAAAACTTGAGAGTTGTACCCATGTTGTCAAACAACCCTCTCCAGAACAAACTCGTCATCCGTGGATCACGGTCACTAATGATAGACGTAGGCAAGCCATGATACTTGAAGATGTTCGCCATGAACAACTTCACCATATGATCCACTTTGATCGTCTTACGCACAGGAATGAAATGTGCCTGCTTACTAAACCTGCATATGATAGTCCAGATGCCATCATTTCCCGTTTGTGTCCGTGGAAGATCAAATATAAAATCCATGGCAATGCTCTCCCAAGGTCTATCTGGAATAGGTAAAGGCTGTAATAGCCCTGGTGTCTTTTGACGGTCAAACTTTACCTTCTAACATACGATGCATTGCCTCACAAAGGCATCAACATCTCTTCTCAAGGTTGGCCAATAAAAGAAAGTCTCCACTGCTTTGACCGTGGTGTCAATACCTCGATGACCTGCATACGGTGGAGCATGACTTTCAATCATAACCTTGAGTCGCAATGACCTGGTAACACACAGTCTGCCATGCATCAATAAAAACCCATCTCTGAGAGTATAGAGCTCATGCCTCTGACCCTCAGACATCTGATCATACAACCTTTCAAAGTCCTCATCATGGGCATACTGCTCTTTCATTTCATCAAGCTCATGATGATAAGCAAGTGAAACTGCAGAGACCTGTGGCTTGCGTGACAAAGCATCTGCCACGACATTCTTTTTGCCTTCCACATGCACAATCTGGAAGTGAAACATTGACAAAAAGTTTGCCCAACGCATATGCTTCTCTGAAAGCTTAGTCTGCGTGAGGAAATAACGCAAGGTTTGATGATCTGTCTGTACAGTAAAATAGCCCCAAGCAAGTAGTGTTTCCATGTAAAAAGAGCGTGAATTACAGCCAGCATCTCTTTCTCATAAACCTGTAAATGCTTCTCGGCATCTTGCAATATTCTACTCTCATAGGCTATGACATGTCCCTCTTGCATGAGAACTGCACCAATGCTACTTCCACATGCATCACACTGGACAACAAAAGCCTTTCGGAGGTCCGGTAACACCAATACTGGGTCCGAAGTAAGCTTTTCTTTGAGCTTTTTGAATGCTGTAATTTCTTGATCAGCCCATCTAAACGGAGTTGCCTTCTTCGTCAAAGCATGAAGAGGCGAAGCAATTTCAGCAAAGTGCCGTATGTAACGCCTGTAATAGGAACACAATCCTAGAAAGCTGCGTACATCATGCACGGTCCTCAAAGCTGGCCAATTAAGTATTGCTTCCACCTTTGCTGGATCCATACGGACTCCATGCGCAGACACAATATGCCCCAAGAAATGTATCTCTTGCAAAAAGAACTTACTCTTCTTGCCATTAACAACCAGCCTATGGTTTCTGAGTTCTGCAAACACAATGGCCAAATGCCTTCTATGCTCTTCCTCAGTTTGTGAGTGCACAATCATATCCTCAAAGAATGTGCCCACAAACTCTCTATGAGGCCTGAAAATCCTGTCCATTAATCTGTTAAATGTGGCAGGCGCATTTGTCAAACCAAAGGGCATAACCAAGAACTCATACAACCCAAACGTGGTTCGGAATGCTGTCTTATGCACATCCTCGGGTCTAATGCGTATCTGATGATCATGCGCCAAGAACCATCCTTCTTCTGCACTAAGAGCACAGGTGAGCAAAAGGGTGATGAGCTAGGCTGTATCAACCCTTTATTTAGAACACCTGACTCATAATCTCTTCCTGTTGGGCTGCACTAACACGGTACGGCGGTCTATTCGGTGGAGTACTACCAAGAATCAGATCAATGGCATGATCTTCTGGCCTCTCAGGAGAAAGTTCTCCTGGCAATGACTCGGAAAAACAGTCTTGAAACCCACATAAGAAATCAGTCATGTCCTTATCTAACATAGACAAATTAGACTTAGACTCATCATCCTGTGCATCCTTTACATAAATCAAGTACGCGGAAAGATGCTTTTTCATTACTGATGAAATCGCCGAAGCGGATACAATAGGAATAGATTCCCCTTTGAGTTCTACATCCAATACATGTTCTTTCCCTCTATGAGTCAGAGGGATTTTCCTATTGTAAGTATCCACCACCGCATGTACCCTGTGGCACCATGGTATCCCCAACAAAACATCACAGCCATCAAGTGGCATGATAAAGAACTCTTCGCTGTCCACATAACCCTACAAATGAAGCCGAAGCTTCCCAATGATAGGAGTAACGGGTTCTGCATACCCTGGACAAGCCATATTAGCCTCATGTAACGGCCCCATCTCCTCTGCGCGAATCCCCAATCGGCCAGCCAAATCTGGTGAAATGAAGTTGACTCTAGCACCTGTGTCAAAGAAGATCAAAGCATTCTGATCTCACTTTGCCCCATGCCCTGCACAACTCTGTTGCTTCACCACCTGGCTGTTCCCCCACAAGATCAGGAACTAAGCCTGCAGAAGGTTTTGGTTTCTTTGACTTGGGCTCTCCTTTATTGTCAGAGTCCTTTTGGGACTTTCTTTTGGGACAATTAAATGACATATGCCCCTCTTCAGTACAGTAAAAACATTTACGAGCATCTCTCAAAGCCTGTCTTTCCTCAGAAGTCCTCTTGGGCATTGGCAACTTCTTATACTTCGTCTCTGAAGACCCTTTAGCGTCACGAGAAGCATGCCCAGATTTTTCAGCTTTCTTGCTCATGTTCTTACTACCTTTAAACCCAAATGATCCACCAGTGAGTAACGCATTAGCTGTCATAGCATTTTCAATCATCTGTGACATGTTCGTTACTCTTGTCTTGATACAATAATCTCGCACCTCTTTGGGCAGCCCACAACAATACTTCTCTACCTGCTCAGATAATGGCACCGCACGATAAGAAGTCACTGGGAGTAAAGCTTCCCAAAACTTCTTGTTATAATCCTCCAAATTCTCACACTTTGAAGCATCCAATTTGTGCCATGCGGTCATAACATCCACCTCAAATGTAGATGTGAGCCATACGGAAGAGAAAACTTGTTTAAATTGGACCCATGTGGTGGGTGCTATGCCCTGCAAAAGAAGAGTAGACCACCACTGCAAAGCATTGCCCTTAAGAAAAGTGGCAGCTTTCCTCACCTTAGAGGACTCTGTGTAATTTCCACCAGAAAAAGCAACATCAAACTGCTGTAAAAAAGTTAAGTGCTTTAAGTTTATCTTTGGCTCCACTGAATGTATCAAACTTCACTGCAGCTCCCCCTTCCTTGTAATCCTTCACCTTCCCCATAGGCCTTAGATTATCATATGGAAGTGGTTTCGCAAGATTGCTGCCCCCAACATTCATGCCCATCATTGGGTCAATATTTCCCATTCCCACACCAGGCATACCATACATTCCAGCCATGTTTCCAAACATTCCATTATGCATACCTGGTTGCATACCACCAAACATATTGCCTTGCATCCCAGGTTGCATGCCTCCAAACATATTTCCTTGCATACCAGACTGCATACCACCATATATATTCCCCTGCATACCAGGCTGAAAATTAGCTCCAAAAGCCCCGTGCATACCCATGCCTCCCTAAGGGTAACCCCCAGTCATAGATTGGAACACCGTCTGACGGCCCACAATACCTCTTAGCACAGAGGATCCACGCACACAGATCTGTGTCTCAAAGCAACACATTGTCCCTGCCTCTGATCAGCCAAGACCACTAAGCAGGGCAGCCATGAGCATATATCTGGCATAACTCAAGCACATGATTCAACATCTCAGCTCATACATACATGTACTGTTCAACCTCTATCTCCACCCTTGTCAATTTGCCATACCCCTCCTCTCACAAGGGGCCAGATAGCTCAAATCTGCAGCAGACGTAAAGCAGTAGAAAGAGAGATAGATGAACAGATGCGAAGCTTACCAAAATCAGCCCGTGAATCTGCACTCGAGGAAACAATGGTACCAATCTGTACTTGCAGGCACTTGTTTCCACAACCCTGCTTCACACGTGTGTATGTACTTGTCTGTACCCTCCTCCTTGTGTCCACCTCAGTGCTGTACCTGTCTGTACAGTCCTGAAAAACAGCACTGTTCCAGTCTGTACTTCCTCGGAATACGTGCCAGAAGCTGTCCTTGCATATGCCGCCAACAGCCAGTATCTGTACACGCCTGTACCTGCGCAGTCAGCCTGTACCAGTTCTGTCCAGCGCCGCCAGCAGCAGTACTGTCCAGCGCCTGTTTCTGTCATGTCCGTACAGCTGTCCGTACAGTCGTACCTGCAACAAAATCTGCAGCAGCCTGTCCAGAACCTGTGCGTAGCCTGTCCAGCAGAGATACTCGCAGCAACTCCTGTGCGCAGCCTTTACCAGGAGAGAAAATCTGCAGCCTATCCGTACAAGGCTGTACGAAGGTTTGCTCAGAGAACACAGCAGCCAAAAAGATCTGCAGCCGACTTGCTCTTCTCCTCTTTCCACGCTTCCCCACAAGGGCACGTATGCTCCACGATTCTTCCCAAAAAGGAGAGAGAGAGAGAAGAGAGAAGCACACACTCCAAAAGTGGAGTGGCCCCCTCCCCATAATAATCCTAGGGCCCCCCACTTTAATTATTATTAAAGTTCCCTAGGGGCCACTAAGGCCTAGGGGCAACTTTAATAAAACATTAAAATTCTAATGTTCTAGTCGCCCCTTCACACCTAGGGATGTCCACACATCATTAACTCTGTCCGGGCACCCCCCATGTGAATCATTCAATATTCTGACTCAGCAACCACCATGCCCACACTTGTGCTGTTCCATTTTCACAGGGCCATGACAGGATTTCATCAGTCGTGGGCACCTGTTTGCTGGCCGACTGCATTTCATCAGTCGTGGGCACCTGTTTGCTGGCCGACTGCATTTATGCAGTCGTGGGACTTTTTCATCAGTCGCGGGCACTCTTTCTGCTGGCCGACTGCCCTCTCAGGGATGTATATATAGCCCCTCAGCCCCCACCACTTCCTCATTCAGTTTTTCCGGGATCTTGTGTATAGAGAAGAGTTTACACACCTCTCTCTCTGTGTTTCTTGTGCTGTTTATTTTCTGCAGTCTACTTGCTCTTGTCTACCCAAGTTTGGTTATCATTTCCGCTGCATATTCTGACAGCATCAGCCCCCAGTAAATGGTATGCCACTCTCCAAAATATCAAGCATGGGGCTAATGAATATAGCCAAGAGGTCTCCCTCAACTACGTCACGTGGAAAGGCAGCTCAATGGTGGTGGAGCATGAACTAGATCTGGAGCTGATGAGGGATCGTGGCCGAAGTCTGGGGTTCGAGGTCGTCGGGCACGCTGGAAAGCGGAGGCCCGGTCTGTGGTAACTCCTCTCGGGTGAGGTGGGTCTGGAGCAGCTCGAGGTGGGTCCACAAGATCCACTGTATCGGTGTCCTCCACCTCCTAGGTCTGAAAGAAACCGGTGATGGTTAGCTAGCCAGGGAGGGGGCGGGGTGGCTGGGACCAAAGCTCTCTCAAGAAAGTGTCCCTATGTCTGCGGAGCTCAAGTAGGAAGAGGCCTAGACAACACTGGTTTGGGAAGTCAATGATCGTGGAGAGTGGACCAAATCCCTCACGAATCAGGCAGTGGAACCTCCCGCGGATCTCACAGTATGCTGGGCAGCGGTATATGTAATGCTCCTATGTCTCAACCTCCGGCATAATTGACATATCCTCTCCTCTATGGGTCTCCGTAGCCACTATGAAGACGCGCTCAGCTCTACCTGTCTCCACTCTGATGCGGTGGGATGACTAGCCGATCGCAATCCGCATGGCATGGGACATGTGAACACTTTGGTAGCCCGACTACTGGATGAATCCATCCTCAATGAGCGTGAGGAAGTGATCTCTGTAGAAGTGCATCTTCATTGGGAGCTCCGGAGGTGTGATCCATGTGCAATGGGTGTAGAGGTTGAGAAGATCTAACCGGATAACCCAGTTGGTATCCTCATGAGAGAATTGGAGAAAAGGGGAGTCCAAACTATCAGAAGGGGTGTTAGGCGGTCCATGTGCCCATATACTGAGAACCAAGTGGAAACTAAGGCATATCATACTCTAGAGTGGCCCTTCAGTGCTAGGTGTGTCCAGGACTCCAGGGCAAGCCTCGTCACTATGTTCTTTTGCATCACGTGGTGCTAGTGAGCCCAAATCACCTTAAGTATGAAGACTATTCCTCATAACACCACCTTCGCTCTGAAGGGGGGTTTGTTGGGTGTCTCGGAGTCTCTATGTGTGTATCCATCATCTACGTGTACCCCTGTTTATGTCTACGTATATCTGTGTGTGCACACTCACTTATGTAAGTGAGTGAGTATATGCTTCTAAAAAACCACTTATAGCCACTAGAGTGTTTGTGTGTAAGGAATGATGTCATTAGTTTAGCCAAGTGTCATTGCCCCATGAATAGAGTGTTGAGAAAGACAAGGCATTCCAGAATGCCTATAAAAGCATTGTACCTTGTAAACTTTAAAATGTGCCCAGTGCAATCATTGTCCCTCTCTTCAGTTTGTTACATCTTTCTCTTAACTATACACATCACCATGTATCACTTTGAGCCTCCATAGCTGCTGGTCTGCTAACCCTAGGCCCATTGCACTGTCCCTCTCTTCAGTTTGTTACATCTAACTTTCTCTTTACTATACACATCACCATGTATCACTTCGAGCCTCCATAGCTGCTGGTTTGCTAACCCTAGGCCCCACATTGATGGTGGATTCATCATCTTTTTACGATGGACCGAGAGTTTAACACTTGGGACAATGTTGCATGCACACATCTCCAAACCTCTACCATTGCCTCTAACAAGGTTCCCACGCTCCCATCGACCCCATTGAATCCCACGGATGGCATAAGCCTCACACATTTTGGAACTTGGCGGGCACAATGCAATGAGACCATAGACGGCATGGTCACTCCTCTATTGGAAACCATCTGTTCCATTTGGATTGACATTATCCACACCCTATAGACTAGCAAAGACTACAAGAAGATTCAACGATTATGTACTTGTGACGAGCATCCACGACGACGATGGTATGTTCTCACATAGCAGGCTCCCAATGTACTTTTTCTACTCCCCCCACAGATGTAGTCTCTCTCCAAGAGTGGTAAGAGCCTAAAACATATTTAACCCAGTTAATGTCCAATTATTGTGGTGCATTGACAGAGAGAAGAGAGGAGAGATATTCATATAACCAAACACTCAATTGGGTCCCAAAATCCAGTGTAGCGCCCCACTTTTTGGAAATTTTGTTTTATTATTAAATTGAAAAGTGTACAAGGCAAATCTAAATCCTTGACCTAAAGATATCTCCTTCCTTTCTTGGATGAGCTTTGGCCTTGGCACCCAAACTAAATAGTAGCCAGCCTTGCTGCTCTGAATGGGTCTTTGGAATAACCTGCATACTTGAAATACTCTGTTTTGCAATGGTATGTAGCAAAACGCTTTTCTCCTATGCTAAAGTGGAGTGTTGTTGTCTTAGACTTGATGCCACCTCAATGCTCCTGTGATGCTCTGCTTACCTATTTCGAGGGGAATGGAAGAGCTTATTCATAGGGCACAACTGCTCCATGTGATGATCGGCCTGCTTGACCATCCAGTGGGTTGGCCAACATGCCCGACCACCTATCCGACATACCAGGCCTATTTAGATGTGTCTTGTGTTGCCAAAACGTCTATACAAACACCACTTCAAGTGGGTTACAAAACTCTGTGGAGTTTGCACACATACAATTGACTAGACTTAACCCCAGCCTACCATGATAATGACATGGTTGCAGAAGCTGATCGTGATGAACACTAAGCACATAGAGATTAACGCTAATCAAATCTGCAAAGAAGATCATGTAGATCTACACTACCCTATATTGCCAAACCATGAATCTATACAATGATTCTCACAGATCTACACTAAGCTCTGACCTGAATGCTGATTCTGTTGTCCTCTGAGAAACGATTAGGAGAACTGCCTTCCAAAGGTTCTTGATACTCTGCCCACAGCCAAAGGGATCGGACACTACAAACTCTAGATCACATCTGCTGCTGCTCCACCACAAATGACCCTCAACCTGCCTATTTATAGATATTGAAGGCTAATAGGCTACTAAGGTTGGCTGGTCGGCCAACTGTGCCAACTGGCCATATGATCTGCAAGACGACAGGCGTTTGGAGAGCTTGAAGTTGATCTGCAGCCAGAGTATAAGGGACAGCCACCTACAGTAGATCTAGGGCTGAGATCAAGGGAGATCACCTTCTGATTGCTTTCTGTATTTTCGAAACATTTTGTACTTCAGTTCATTATACAGAATATACGAATTAGGGTTGAGTCTACTCTATGCGTGCTTGAAATCTGAATGTTTTCCTCTGCTCTCCTCTCTCTCAAAACTCTTGCTCAGCACAAGTGGTCATACAGGAGAGCCCCCCAATCTTAGTATTCCTACCTCTGCTCTCCTCTCTCTCAAAACTCTTGCTCAGCACAAGTGGTCATACAGGAGAGCCCCCCAATCTTAGTATTCCTACCTCTTTGGAGGGCCTCCAGGCAGAAGCCCATCACTGCAAGCTATTCACCTCCACTGAATGCAAACAAACATTTGCAGATTAGAGCACATAACAGTATTGAAGTTGGGTTTGCTCCACTTTTCAACAAATGTGTTGAAGCTGATTGACACACTTTCGGATGTAAGAACTTGAAGAAAAGGGGTAGAATGGCAAGAGAACAGTACCTCAATAGAGACAATTACAATGATACGCTCATTTGATCCGGTGATGGGCTCTGTGACTTTGATCCTCACGCCTATCTCTTCCTGCAAACTGCAGATGATACTGCCACCCCTGCCAATGAGACCCCCAATCTTTTCATTGGGGCATAAAATGCGGAATATTAGCTCATCGTTAACAGCTTTAGCTGGCCGTCCCACATCAGTTACCCCACTCTGCAAACCATGGGAGTAACCTGAGTTGCCTGTTTCAATATCTGGAAAGGACAAAGAATGTCTCCGGTAATGCAAATCCACATTTCTACGAGCATTCAAACTTCTGGGAGCAACATCCACATCTTCCGGGGAGAATGCCCCACTAACTGGAGCACGAGGCAGACCTATAGAAGAGAACTGTATTTGTTCATGTGCTGGGTTCTCGTGGAGGCGCTTAGCTACGACATGGACAGCTTTCTTCACTGCAATTGCATCTCCAACAATCTGCACAAAAGATCCACAAACACAAAAACCCTTAAGATGCAATCTCTCAAAATGATCAGGCATGAGTTTACATACACACATGCACGCATGCAAATGCATGTTCCATCAATACTTCACACTCAGAAGCCGTTACCTGTAGTATCTCATCAAATGGTAGTGAACACAGTGCAAGCTGATCCCGAGGTAGAATGCGAATACGTGCCTTCGTTTCTTCACGCATTTTCTCTATGACTTTTCCCCCCTTTCCAAGCAAGCACCCAACTTGACTGTTCGGCACTAACAAGCGTGTCACAATGACTTGCGAAGGGTCTTCCTCTATCCCTTCTTTGAGGTCACCACCGTCAACAATATGCGCATGAACCTTCAAAAGTGCCTCCTGGGCAGGCGAGAGAACTTCTTTGAGGCTACTACTGTTACGTTCCACCCCCGCATCATCTGCATGAGTGTCATCTCTGTCACCACCATTACGCCGGTCCCCATCAAAGGAGGAGATGAATATCACCCTATCATCTGAACCTTCGGCTGCATCCGCAATCATAATCCTTGCACCCGTCTCTTGCCTCAAGCTCTTGATGATGATGCCACCTTTCCCAATCACACACCCAGCCCTAGATTCCGGACATATGATTCGGAAAACTGTCTCGCCGTGTGTTGCCGTCTTCGGCCCAGATGGTGGTGTCAAGGGTCCACTACTTCGCAAGTCTTCTGGCACGTGCCGCTTCGGCCTGCCATTAAAGTCTTCATAGTCACGATCATGATACAAGAAGCTTCGCTTTCCTCTGAATCTAGGGTATGGACCTTCCATGGTGCACTGTGTTTAGTGAGACAGAAAGAAAAGAGCTTGGATAAATAGAGTTATAACAGAAAATTTATTATTTTGAGCATAACGAAAATTATTCTTATTTCAAAAATGAGAGAGAAAGCAAAGGAAGATCCAGTGGTGGATATAATTACGTAACATATACCTTGGAGTCACTTACACTGGCTCGATGTTCAACATGCACCCTGCAGCCCAAGCTAGACTGACGGCATAGCCTTCCTTGAGAGAGTGTGTTTTCATACATACTTCCAAGAACCTAGCACTAAGGGATGGCTCTATGATGTATGGAGCCCCCTTCTGAGGTCGGACCTCAGTGAGGAGGGTTGACAGGCCTCAGTTCATAATGTTTTCCCACATGATCCGGAGCAAACTGTCACTACTACACCCTATCATCTTGGCAAAGTTCAGGGCTGCCCCGAAAACGGTGATATAAATACATCGCCTCCACACCCTGGACAGCCACAGGTTACCAAGGCTTGCTTGGGAATCCTCCCGACAGTTAGCAAAGCAGAGACGTGATCAGGTATGGTATGCTAGGGTCACTAGTTGGTTTCTCACACAGGGACTCCAGTTTAGACCCCCTTTCTCTGCCTCACCCATTAGGATACTAATTGGATCATCTTAGCCTACACACCCACACCATAGTTGCAAGCATTCTTTGCATTCGTGCATTCGCATTCGAGAATGCCGAGTTTGCAAAAGAATGCATTGAGGGTGGATGCATTCGCATTCGTGGCAGGTTAAAAAAATAATTTTTTTGGGCATAAATAGAATGTTCAAAGTCAATGCTTGAAAACACAATGAAAAACTTGAAAGCTTGAAACTTGAAATTGCAGGTCAAGTTTGCAAAGGGATGCAAACTGCAAACGTTTGCAAACGTTTGCAACACCATGCATTCGCGAATGTTTGCAACTATGACCCACACCGCATGGCTTGCCCCAGACCGCCCCCAACCAGCTACCCACGAAGATGCAGAGATCACTTCTTGAGAATCATAGTTGGATGGATTCATCCAGAGGCCAGGATACGTGCACAAGCACATGTCACAGGCCATGCAGATTGCAATTGAACAGATTTAGGCCTCATCCCACCACCTTAGAGTGGAGACAGGGACAGCAGAGGGCACTGCCAGAAACGAGAATATGTCGACTCTGCACAACACATGTCGAGATGGAGGAGCACTACATATGCACATGCCCAGTATTTTATGAGATCCCAAGGAGATGTCATTGCCTCTTCCGAGAGGCCATTGTCCAATATCATTGCCCGATCAGCACTGCATAGGACTTCACCTCAGAGAGCTCAGCCAGCACTAAGAATCGCTCTTCAAAGAAAGCAGAGCCTCACAGCAGACCATCAAAAGCTTCTTCCAATCTCAGGATGGCAGCACAGGGAGCGATCCAGAGAGGTACCTGTGCCCACAAATCCACCCCAGAGGTCTAGCTGCCCCCATGTCCCACCTCCACCCTACTGGAGTCACCCTGGACCATGCCCACACTGGCTACAGCGCACTCCACGTCCACAGGTCCCAGGACATGACATCTCTCCACAAGGCAGCTCCAGATTGGGGAGATTCTTCACCGATATAGAGTACTAAGGGTGAACTTGGCGAGTCTTTCGACAGTCATAGACTTACCTATGCTAGATATTCTGGATGGATGAGGATGACAATATCACACCCACATGAGCCCTCCTAGTTTTTTTCATGGCCCAGTACCACATGGAAATCTTGTACCACTTTTGGTCTCATAGACCCATTGGGTCTTTTGAAGATGTTCCATGTAAAACTCTCTCTCTCTCTCTCATTTACACATCCACACGTGTGTGTTTGTGTGTGTACAAGAATTGGAAAAAACGAAGTATCATTCCTACACACATTATGTATACAACAAAGTATCATTCCTACACACATTATGTATACATACATACATACATACAATGTATGTATAAACCATTCATCACATATCATTTCATAGGTTTAACCTTTTGCTTGATACCAAGATCCATTAAAAATTGGAGCTGTAGCATCCGAGGCTGCATCAATCGTGGATACGCGACCAATACTCTCTCTCTCTCTCTCTCTCTCTCTCTCTCTCTCTCTCTCTCTCTCTCTAGAATACCCTAGACCCAAAACCCAAAACATAAAATCTTAAAACCTAAACCCTACATCCTAACTCTAAACCCTACGTCCTAAACCTTAAAACATAGAGACTAGACTGAAAATCCAAAATCCTACACCTAAACCCTAAAATCTTAAAACACTGCTTTTGTGAAAAAAAATGCATAAAACATTACTTACATTTTACTCTAAATCCAAAAACGTCCAATTAAAAAAAGAATTACAAAAGAGAAGAAACTATATTCTAGAGAGAGAGAGAGAGAGAGCCATCTGCATTGGACAGTGTTGATATGAATATAATAAACGAGAACTTATAACACTGATTATTGAATACTTCTTCAGCCAGAGCAAGGGAACTCTTTTTTTTTATATATATACTGATAATTGAATACCTCTTCAGCCAGACCTAGAAGACGGCATGAAAAAAACAGAGAGCAAAACGAAGAAAGAAAAAACAAAAGCAAAAAGGCAAAGGCCAAAGCTGTAAAGGAGAGGGCTTGCTTACACATGCAGGATAGCCATGGCCTGAACAGAACGAAGAAAAACTTGCAAGCAAAAGAGCTACCTGAGATACAGCGATGGGGGCAAACCTATGGCTTTCTGGCTTCTTCTCCTGGTTCGCTCTTCTTCTTCTTCTTCTTCTTCTTCTTCAGCTCTGATGCATAGGGATCTTTGGTTAAACATTGGAGTGCATAAAATTTAAATTCTAAGTTGCACTAGTAAGTAGTAAGGTCCTTTTTTGTAACGACCGGTGCGGATTGTCCATCTCCCGATCCAACGGCTCACCTTGCATGCACAAATGTGGTCTCTCTCCCTCTCTCTCTTTAATATTTGATACGAGTACACTTGCATGCACAAATGTGGTCTCTCTCTCTCTCTCTCTCTCTCTCTCTCTCACCTTGCATGCACAAATGTGGTCTCTCTCTCTCTCTCTCTCCTTAATATTTGATACGAGTACACTTGTCCGGCCCAAACCCTCCATGGGCAGTCAATGCCCTCTCTAGAGGACACACCATCCTAAAGTCTGATGGCTTGTACCCAACACTAGATTCAATTTACACTAGAAATAGCTAATCCATAAGCAAGATTGCCTATCGATGGTTTATGTCCATTTATGTTTGTATAGCAAGCATGTAAAGCTCCAACCTCTAAGTTTCAGAATTCGTGACATCAGTCAAGTTATGTGGCACTTGGGCAATTTTGTAAGTGAAGAGAGTTTCACACAAGCAATGAGAGAGAACCTGCCTCATTCATTTTCGTCAATTCATGATCAAAAAACACAAAGATCATTCCTTTCTGTCAATTCACGATCATTGATTGTTTCCTCTTTCTAATTTCCTTTCACATACTCTTACTATCTTCCCATACAAACAATGGGCTTCACCAAGATTTCTTTTATTCTATCCTATTCAAAAGGACATTCAAGTGGACAATACACCTCTCTCTCTCTCTCTCTCTCTCTCTCTCTCTCTCTCTCTCTCTCTCTCTCTCTCTCTCTCTCTCTCTCTCTCTCTACCACCCATCGTGGGGTAGAAATGACTAGTGGGATTGCCCTTGGGATGACATGAACCCACCTGGGTTCATGTCTCTCCATCGATTGGTCTCTCTAGATCAATAAAGTCGACGTTAAGCGGCTTCGTCTCTCTCTCTCTCTCTCTCTCTCTCTCTCTCTCTCTCTCTCTCTGTGGGTTAAGGACAAGTGCCCTAGGGTCACTATATTTGCCAGCCTACATGGCGAAAGGGCCAACTAGGGAAGCAGTTTTTGAGTGCCATGTGTACACTAGGACTTTGCCACTTTGCATAATCTAGAAGAAACAATTGACAAAGGGAGAGCAATGAAGAAGGTGTTATACAGTCAAGGGTTCACATGTGTGTGGTTGGGTGATTTTAATGAGAGAGCCCTCTCTGTATTTTGGTCGGCTTTACAGAAGAGTCAAAATCTTTACTCCTTTTAGTTTTCTATTGTCTTCAATGTTATTTACTATTCAACAATAATTACAACACTAAGAAATTACCCTTATACATTTTTCCACAAACCTCTACATTCATTAAACACTTGTGTAGGTGCTTATTCTACATTCATTAAAACACGTATGTTGGTGCCATTAAACACCTATATAGGGGTTTATCTATGTTCTTAGTTTCCACGTGCCCGTACCAACCTTATGTGTTCTATGTTTCCTTCCACCACTATCATACTCACCCTTTTGTTGTGTCGCCTCACATTCAACTTGCTTTTCGACCTTCAATACTCTATGTAAGATTTAGGAGTTAAGGAGGATTAAACCAGAATCAAATCCATGATTTGATAATAGAGATGATTTAGAGAGTTAATAAGGTAAACATAAGAAGAGGACACTCGTTCCGTTGTATGAATGATAGCAATATATAGGGTTCTAAGATCCACCCATCTCAAAGACTTGCCGCCACTCTAGAAGAAGAAGATCTTGCATGTCAGGACCGTTATGACACTTGGAGACTAATTCTATTTCTCAAACACAAAAATTAGAGCAAACCACAGACTTGAAATAAATTTATACCAAAATAAATAAACTTGAAAGCTTGAAAATATGATAGAGATCACTCTATTGACACAAGTTTAGGTTCAATCTCTCCCTATGGATAAGTGTGGCCCATCGTACATTCATCCATATTTATATGTATTAAAAGCTTGCTTTCAAAAAGATAACTCCAAAAACAAAGCTTAAGAGCTTTTTGAGTTTTGAAGCATAAAAGCTCTTCCAAAAATATAGCAAGCTACAATTATCGAGCCTTGGGCCTACCAAAAGTATAAATACTAATTGGTATGTACAAAGGTTTGAGGCCTTAGCCTTCCAAAAATATAAATGCTAAAATATTTAACCATAATAGGTGTTCACATATCTTCCAAGATATCTCATTGTGGTTTAACAAATGTTCCACCCAAGACTAATAAAATAGTCTCCCCCTCAATCATTGCCTATATATCCAAAATAATATTAGTCAATGCATAAAGCCGATTTAATACATTGATCTTGACTATATCATACCAGTGCACATAATTGATTAAACATATTAATCCTGGAAAATGATATAAATAAAAAGCACATTCCACATAAAATATCCCCGACACATACATTCCCATGTGTAAGGAATGATCATATAGGTATCCCCATTTAACCTTAGAGGTTATGACTAACATTGCCATTGGTTGTTAATGGTGCTATCGTAGAGACAACATCGTTATTACTAAAGCGTCACTTTTGGTAGGAGTGGAGGCTACCATCAAGGCTTTGCATGATGATCATTGGACTACTAATATGACTGCACTCATAAAATAGATATTTTGCAACTACGTCAAATTTACAATGTGTGTCGAGTTACCCCAAAGCCAGTGGTATGGCATTGTTTACTATGCCATACCACTGGCTGCTTTTGATTTGTTGTGGCTATTTTTGTGAAAGGACTTGAGGTAAATAGACCAGTACTGTTGTTGCTAATTCCACCTCTTTTGTTCTTAGGGAAGAGCTAGTTATTTAGAAGGAGATGCTAAATTCAAGCTACTTGGAATGCTCGACTAAAGGAGGCTGGTTCACTTAAGGTGACTTAGTTATCGTATTAAGAAACACTAAGCTTCACTTGCTACTATTTATGCATGCTAGACAAGAGAATGGTCAACTATGGGAATCAAGAATGCATATCTACGTGAGAGTAGCTGCAAAAGATAACTAATGAGAATGGCTTTGATTTTGTAAATCTCTCTCTCTCTCTCTCTCTCTCTCTCTCTCTCTCTCTCTCTCAAGTTGAGTAAATCATCCAAATAATTTAGAGCTCTCTTTCATTAGAATGCAAGGATAATAGCTATCCTCACTTTAATAATCAAGATCATGGCCTAATGTAAATGCTAATTGGGCTAATCTGCTCCTCCTACTTTAATGAACTATTAATTATAAACATATAATCAAGGCAAAACCACTAATGATTGAGCATGCTAATCCCTCATAAGAGACTCTCATACCATGCATGGGATTTAGGTGCTAAGGAGGATCAAACCAAATAATCAAACCCATAATTCAGAAATAAGGCTTAATCACACAAGAGAGTTAATAAGGTAAACACAAGAAGGGGACACTCATTCCATTGCATGAATGGTACATATAGGGATTCACAAGGCACCCATCTTAAAGACTTGCCATAAAGGCATATCCCAACTCATCTTTATCTCTATCCACATGTTGATTAATTAACTCCATGACTTATCATCCACCTCACACCTTTTTGACCATATCTCACATTCGCACCTTTTGCCATCTATAATCTTTTTGACCATATCTGACATTCTTCTACACCTTTTCCCATTTACAACCTTTTTCCCATCTATAATTCACCCATGTACAAGAAATTTTTAGATATTCACCATTCTAATTACAATTTGGCATTTAACCCAACTTTTAGCACACTCCTCTTAGGTTTTAACATTTGGCTAGAATCATTTGTTCTACCTTATATGTGATCATTAATGTCAGCTTCCTTGGAATCTTACCCTTAAAAGTTGAAGCTTAGTCCCATGAGGCATTAATAAGGCTTTATTTTACATTCAAAAACATCTCAATTTGCATAAAGAAAGGAAGTAAAGTAGATTTCATGCAGGTGAGGGTAGCCATATTCACATGCAAGGTCTTATTTTTCATCCTTTATTTACCCTTGGGGGCTTCCTCTTGTACTTGATATTTTACATTTCTTGTGCTATTTTTTTTGTTTATTTCGATGAATTTAGGCTAATATATCCTGAGTTAGAGGCCCATAGTATGTTTTAAGCTTACTTACATTGATGTATTTGTCCATCTCTACACCTTGTTTTAATTATAGCTAAGCCTTGTAAGGTGAGATCTATAATCCTAGAAGGCCTTCATCCAAGATATATGGGTTAACATATCCTAAGTTAAAGGCCCATTGTATTTCTTAAGCTTACTTACATTGATGTATATGTCCATCTCTACACCCTGTTTTAATTTTAGACGAGCCTTGTAAGGTGAGCTCTGTAATCCTGAAAGGCCTTAATCCAGGATATTTTAAATTCTTTTTGTTGGAACCCATCTCAAACAAAAGGACTAAGTCTCTTTCTTTCTTTAATTTTTTGGTTAACCCATTTTTTAAAATGGTACTTTTCAACCATCAACCTATGCATGGCTATTACTCTCTTTATCTTCATGATTTTTCCAGCTCTACTAATCATTCAACCAATGCATTTTTTAATCATCCATTTCCTTATTGCAATCTTGAGGCTTGGTACCATATCATAAAGGGTATATGGATGTTACTTCCTACCCTTGCCTTAGCTAGAATAGAATTGTAGTTGTTGTGTGGTGAGCTTATTGATTACCCATCAAGTTGTGCTTTTAGAGACAAAACTTCTATTTGGTTGCTTCACTCCCTCATTCGCTCTACCTATGTCCATAATGCTCATACATACACTCATACAAATAAGAAGGATGACTCTCTCACACTTAAGAGAAAATTTAAGCATGGAAGAGGCACAACACACATGCATGAACAAGATCAATTTGGGTCTCTTGTACACATGAGTTGACCAAGAGCTCTCTTTACATTATGTGTAAAATTACAATGACCAAAAAATCACTTATATATTCAACCATGTATTCACTCTAGGCTAGACACTTCTTAAAAAAAAGGACAAAAAACTAACTTAGCTTCATAATAACAACCTTTATAATAGCCTTACACATCAACTTACTTGGCCTACTTTTAATGCCCACGGTTTAGTTAACTTTTATTACATGTAAGTCATATAATTATAATCGGGGCTGCAAAATGGCTTAGCATGCACCCCTTCTTGAAGTAGGTTCCATCCTCGTAATCTTGACAAGGAGTTACCATACGTACATGGCCATAACTTTTGACTTTATTATAGCCTTACAAGTGGGTAGCTGTATTTTATAGTTTCTCCTCCTCCATGTTAAATAGTAAGAAAAGTTCCCACACTCTCTAATCATCAAAGGGTTAGTAGGTTTAGTAAGAGGAGGTGTAGTGGAAAGAGGAGTAGTTAGTGAAGTAATAGTGTCTTATGTTTGTGATGGTGGTAGGTGATGGTGCACAGTGGTGGTGATTGGTACAGTGCGAGGTGCAACATGAAGAGGAGTAGTTAGTGAAGTGGTATTGCCTTATGTATGTCTTTGATGATGGTAGGTGATAACCCAATGGTGCAATGGTGGTGATTAGAGGATCCCCTTGGTGTGTAGTGTGTTGATGCAGTGGTGGTGATAAGAGGATCCCCTTGGTGTGTAGTGTGCTGATACAGTCGGGCGATTGGAGGATCCCCTTGATGGTTGGACAATAAAGTAACCACAAGTTTTACAAACATAAATAATTGCACTCACATGTGCACAAAATATAACACACCCCAATTATATAACATGGCAGTGGACATAATAACAAAATGTCGACACGTGGCCAAACAAATGAAGTAACCATGCAAAATGACAATGGACATAATAAAAGAATGTTGGCACATGGACAAATAAATGAAGCAACTCTGCATAATACCAGAAATGAGGAATCATCCATAATACCAATACCAATGTTCTAGTTGGCTCCGTTATAGTGCTCATTACCTATTACTCAACAATGCCAACCATGCTACATACAATCGATTGGACTCCTCATAATTAATCTCAACATGACAAAATATGATAGGCATAAACATATATGCCTATAATACTTGCTCGATATATAACAAGGAATCACCGATAATCTCAACATATGATAGGCACAAACATATATGCCTATAATACTAGCTCGGTATATAACAAGGAATCACCCATAATCTCAACATGACAACATATGATAGGCATAAACATTTACACCAATAATACTAGCTTGGTATATAACAGGGAATCACCCATAATCTCAACATGACAACATATGACAGGCACATATATATACACCAATAATACTAGCTTAGTATATAATAGGGAATCACCCATAATACCAATTGCATGGCCCCCAAATGTGTATAAACCAGTAACACTAACATGTTAGTAATTAATATAGAATCACCCATGATACCAATAACATTAGCATGGCCCCCCCAAATGTGTATACACCAGTAACACTAGCATGTTAGTAATTAATATAGAATCACCCATGATACCAACAATAACATTAGCATGGCCCCACCAAATGTGTATACACCAGTAACACTAGCATGTTAGTAATTAATATAGAATCACCCATGATACCAAAAGTATTAGTACGTGGTGCATTGGTATTTCAGGGTGAATGAGGTTTGGACAAGAGCAAAAATATTGCTCAAGAATCCATCGAGCATTTTGTATAGGTTGGTTCTTGAAGGTTAAAAGATACTTAGTGTATGTGTTTCCTATGCATGTGTTGATGATTAATGATTGCGTCAAGCTCAAGTATTTCCTCTTAATTGACAATTAGAGGTGGGCTTTTCATAAATAGGTTGTGAAGGAAAAAACTAATAATGAAGATTGGAACTGGAGCCGACATACAAGATTGACGAGGGTAGCGTGAGGAAGTTTGCACTCATCGTGGAAAGTGGCAAGTGGAGGGCATAGCTATCCTTGACTCATGTCCTTCATGATTTAGCTAGGATGAGGTTAGGATTAAAAACCTGGGGGTGTTTAGGCTTGTTGGTGAGAGGCCTTTAGGAAAAGCATCCTTGGTGATGATGCTCTCTCATGGATGGGTCAACGTGTCTCATGGACTAAAACATGATTAAGGAGAGCATGGTGGTTGGCTGACATACTGGCCTACGATTGGGTGGGCCAGATGTGTCCGATGCTTTCCTTTTCTAAGCTATATGAGGTTTGAAAGTTCTTGTTAGAACCCTTGCATGAGCGTGTTGTGCAAAATATAGCATACTGCATTGTTGTTTGATTTTTTCTATTTGTTGTATTCTATTGTATGATGAGAATTTGTGTCCATGCGGGTTATTATGATATGTGTTATCCCCTTGGGCTCGGAAACAAAATATCGGGACCCAAGTGGAGGCAACTCATGCATGCTAATTGGTCGTGGACCCAAGGGCAGGTGCCTCATTGTTTTTGAATGTACAATAATGGTATGGGTAGGCTTATTCTAATATTAATGCTCCACAAATTCATTGATCTAGATGATGTGTAGAAGGATTTTGTAGGCCTTTATCCCCCTCCTCTAATGTGCTTCTATATGTTTATGGCTTACTATAGCGACGCTCATAATAATAAGGTGCTAAAGAGCTAAATGGAACACATAATAAGGGTCTCTCATTGTAAAACACACATGTAGGGCTAAGTGTAAAAGCATTATATTCATTCCATTTTTCTCGTATAAAGGGTCTTTAAGTAGCCATATCCATGTGACCTTTCAACTTCCATAACAACTTCTTGCCTCACATCTCCACTCTCATGTAGCTCCCACGCACGTGTAACTCCTAACTGTACATGTAGGGGAAAGAGAAAAAGCATTATATTTATTCCATTTTTTTCCATTCCATATAAAGGGGCTTTAAATAGCCATGTCCACCTTCTTGCCTCACATCTCCACTCTCATGTAACTCCCACACGTGTAACTCCTAACTACACATGTAGGGGTAAGAGAAAAAGAATTATATTTATTCTATTTTTCTCTATTCCATATAAAGGGGCTTTAAATAGCCATGTCCTTGTGACCTTTCAGCTTCTAAAACAGCTTCTTGCCTCACATCTCCACTCTCATGTAACTCCCATACATGTGTAACTCCTAACTACTTCTTGATGTGGCATCTTGTAACTCCTATGGCTAATGATATACTCCCATTATGGAAAGTAGTTTATGTGCTAACCTTAGGGAAATATGACCATAGGGTATGGGTGGCCAAATACCAAGTCAGCACCCTAGCATGCTTGAGGGATTAGGATATCAATCCATTCAAACCCACATGATAATAAACATGTAAAATCATAGCTCAATGAGAGTCAGACACAAGAATGTAGGTGTTGAAAAAGTATCCAAGTCGATGCTTCCTTGGAATCTGTGTGTGAAGAAGGTGTACCTATGTAGTAGGAGCATTTGCTTGAAAACCTGATGCTGAAGTAAGCGCTATGGAATGCATCATATGGTGGAAAAGACAATGAGCCATTGCGAGTCTAGAAAAGCAAAATCATGTGCATAACCCTCCAAATAGTGCAATAATTGTTGTACCCAAGAATATATATCTAGATCATCTAAGCGTGATCTACAAAGCATCAAAGTGATAGGCATGATCCACCAGTTTGTAAAAAATATACGCCTCAAGTGGCAGGGGTAAAACAACATTAGGAACTAATTCATTAGAAAAGTGATGGTCGAATAATTGGACTATCGGGATGGTTGGATGGTCAAACCCTGGGATAGTTGGATGGCCAATGCTTGAATTGTCAGATAGTCAAATCATCAGTAGGGTTTGAATCAACCAAATCAAAACTACAAGTATGCTCCTTAGCCTTCATAGAAATACATGCAACTAGATCATGTCATAAGAGCTTCAATGGTTGGATCGTCCAAATCATGTAACATAGTTGGAAAGATCATCAACATCATATGGCTCAATGGGAACCTCATCTAGTGAACCATCATAAAAACTATTGCAACATCATAGGCAATGGCAATGGCAATGTCACATATAGAACCATCATCCATGGTCAATGTAGTTTCCAAAGCATCATCAAATGTGTCCACATCATCACATAGAACACTCTCATCGTGATGAACCATATCATTATGATAAGATTATCATCACACAGAACACTCTCATCATGATAAACCATTGCATTATAATAAGAGCATCATACACTCTTATCATGAGGAACCATTACATTATGATAAGAGTATATGTCATCAATGAAAGCATCCAAACCTACATCATTAGGAAAAACATTTGGCTGTGGCATGCTATCATATCATGTACCATAGCATCATCATGAACATGGTGGTATCGTTAACTACATCACTATATGCATCGGATTTATAATCAATATTTTGCTTCATGAGGAACCATGGCAGTATAGGCATCATCATACACCATGTCACTACATACAATCACATAATTATCACATATAACATTATCGAAAATCATCTCATTCGTATGATTGGATCCTCAACTTGCAAAACATTATCATACTCACTAGAGATACACGAATCTACATCAATGTAAGCTAGGTTATAGGTGCATCTAAAGCCTCCAGTAGGTTTTCTTAGGTTTTCTCAATTTCCCATTATACCTCAACCTTGAATTCCCCATTTTATACTTTATTGCTAGATTTTGAGTTATCATTCTGCACCATTTTCCTTTTTAAATGATTAATTTATGTATTTTTTATATTAAGATTTCTAGATGATGCACATTTTCAAGAGGCATGTTTCGACTTATTATGATTTTGATGCCAATCATGAGCTTTACCCAATGATTTAATGAGTTCATCATTTTCAAGAGGCATGTGATTCAATTTATTATGATTCTAATGCCAATCATGAGCTTTACCCAACAATGATTTAATGAGATCCATCATCTTAGCATATGCACGTGTCCATGCTAGCATGATACCACCTATAAAACATCAGCGAACTCATCCTCCATCTAAGATGGACAACACTTGGTGCAATGGCTTTAGTGAGAACAATACCCACATGTGTGTCCATGCTAGCATAATACCACCTATAAAACATCAGCAAACTCATCCTCCATCTAAGTGAACAATACGGTGCGAGCAATACCCAGATGTGGGGAATTTGTAATTCTTGGCCCCATGAACCTTTTCCCAACAATATTTGCATTTTTTTCTTTTCCATTTTGATTTGTTCCTATTTGTTTCTATTTGAGTCAGATAGGTTTCCCAACTCCTCAATCAAAAGAAATGTGAGAACATGTAAAGGATAGCATACTTGACTCAACATCATAAGAGCTCATTTGGGAGAGAGAAAAGTGCCCATTTAAGAGTTTGAATAGCTGATAAGTGAAAAAAGGAAATGAAGGGCATAGTGCCCTCTGTTGCTTGCAATAAGTATCACTTAAAATAAGAAAAAATTACACTTGAGATCTAAAGAGAAGTTATAGAGAATATTGAGAGTTATAACATTGTATGGACCTGTGTGATACCTGTAACATTGAGAAGAGTTATTCCCTCTACAAGTATGGCCAATTTTACAAAAATGTGCACCCTTGAGTTGTATTACCTTTTGTATGATTTTAATTCTTGACTTTAATACGCTGGCCTTGGTACTCCTTATGCTTCAAGGGAGAATGCTTGTAGCCTTACCTTTTTCTTCAAGATCAATGAGAGTTGAATGAGTTCCTTGAGCTGATTGTGTGTCAACATTGACACAAGGGATTTGTATCTCTAGCTCTTCAAGATCAATAAAAGTTAAATGAGGTCCTTGGCTTGATTGCGTGTCAACATTAACACCGAGGAGTTCTATTTGTGGCTCTTTGAAAGGCATTTCAAGATCACTTGGTGTGTTAACATTGGTGTGTCAACATTGACACTGGGGAGTTCTATCTCTGGCTTCTTTGACAAAACATCTGGCTTCTTTGATTGCGTGTCAACATTAACACCGAGGAGTTTTATTTGTGGCTCTTTGAAAGGCATTTCAAGATCACTTGGTGTGTTAACATTGGTGTGTCAACATTGACACTGGGGAGTTCTATCTCTGGCTTCTTTGACAAAACATCTGGCTTCTTTGATGAAACATCATGAATAACATGAGATGGCCTTGCTTTGTCTTTAAGTGGACTGTTGTAGCCTTGTATTTGATCATGCACCATTACATACCTTATTGTCAATGAAGACTCTAGTATAAAATGCTTAGTTCCATCAATATCCCAATATGAGGAAGGATCTATGCACATATTTCTATCTTCAATGTCAGCACAATCAATGAAATGATCTTGTGGGTACTAGGAAGAATCTTTTGTAGAAATGCCATGATAACAATAACCTTCCTATTCCTAAATGGGACAACTTGATGCATCTTATTAGCATATAGCTCCCACTCAATTGTAGCGTTAGTATCCATAAGTAGAATGAGTAATGTGGATGCGGAGGTTGAGATTGCAGAACAAGTGTGGATGCAGAGGCTGCGACTGTAGAAGAAGTTTGTAGTGGCTTTTAGTTAACGACCCGAGGTGGATGTGGAGCAATTACAACACAAAATGTGCTATCATGATGAGATTTTCCCTCTCCTCTATCACTCCCTTTCATCATTTAACTTAAAATTTAGTTTGTAGTGGCTTTTAGTTGACAACCCTAGGTGGATGGGGAGTAATTACAACACTGCATATGCTATCATGAGGAGATTTTCCTTGAACTCTGTCACTCTATTTCATCATTTAATTTTTAAAGGTCCAGGAATGGTGGCGGCCAAGTCATGCACATCTCCAATTGATGGTGCATGAGCTCAATAAGATTTAGGCTCCTCTTATTTAATTTGGGCATTATATTGCAAGATGTTCAATTTGGGAAAGGTTTTTTAATTCTATTTTCTAGAGGATTTTCAATGCAACTCAATCTATATATATGTATAATAATATATTAACACCACATACCATTGAAGATGGAATGATTATTCTTTCATGTTATCATTACTAATATAAAGATCAAATTTTGTTTCTTCAATTCATTGATTAAGACCAATAATATTCTTTTAATTTAAAACCAAAGAAAAGGTTTCTCACTATGCATGCTTTGATTTTTAAAGGCATGAATGTAATCAAGTGAGTGAGATTTTGTGTGTGTGTGTGTAACTCTAATTTTCTTTTTTCGAGTGGATGAGATCTAATGAGGAAAAATGAGGAAAGAAGTGATGAGTTGGAAAATGATGTGATTGGATTATAAAAGAGCCATAGACTCATCCGTTAAGGACCAGCAAGGTCAATCAACCAGATCCATGCCCGAATTCAGAAAACAGAATATTGGTTCAGTACTGTGGCGATAGTTGGAAGTCAACTGGAGGCAAGCAGGAGGACGGACAAGGCAAAATCGATAAGAGGACAAAAAGGTGGCGTGATTAACGGCTTTGATTAGTCCTTAGAGAGCGAACACACGTGCTGGCGGGCTGCCAGGGCGACTAGGCGGCGCTGACGTGTCGCATATAATCTTTTTATAGTGTATAATTTGACGCCATTAATTTGAAGGGTAATGCTAGAGCAACAAGCGTACCTACGGTACTTTGTGTTAATATGCATACTTAGGGTACTTTGATGATGGAGCAACAAGTGTTAAAGTACATTTGCATACTTTGTGTGCCAACAAGTGAGCATGCGTGAGTGGGGGAGTGGCATGCGAGTAGGCACGAGAAGGTGAGCAATAAGCGGCAGTGGTGTCTGTGTTAACAAGGAGCAAGCGATGACCCGGTACCTTTGCTTTAAATTGCATGGGCTATCAAGCAACAAAAGAGGGGGTCCATGAGCCCCCCCCCTCTTTTTTTTGTGTTAGTAGCCACTTAAACGGGAAACTCTATCGTCTACTACACGTTGGCTCTCATTTTTATTGTCATCCGCCGTGGCATGCAAGAAGGGGGCTTTCATTAGTATTGCATGGGTTGTCAATGCAACAAAAGAGGAGGGCTATGAGGCCCCCCATAGTCTACATTAGCGCAAACCTTGGGTGCACTCCCCTCTTTTGTGTTGATTTCCACCATGTACCATACACCTAGGTCATGGAAAATGAGAATCAACAAAGAGATGTTGTTTTTTGGAGGATGGGATCCAACACCATCCATGTATCGTGAACCTAGGGCATGGAAAACATGGGATCCAACACCATCCATGTATTGTGAACCCAGGGCATGGAAAACAAGTGCCAACAAAGTGATTTTTTTCAAAAGATTGGCTGTAACACCATCCAAGTGGCTATCAGTGTAAAAAAAGAGGGGCGCTGTGAGCCCCTCTATGATTTGTGCATGGGGGGGCTCACATCCCCCTTCTTTTGCTGCCTTTATAGCCACCCATGTTTATAAGACATCCCGTTCTTAAAATTATTATTCTACATCTAGTCATGATATTATGCAAATGTAATTTTAACAAATGAAGATTTTAATTCATTGAATATTCATGTAATAATAATTACAATCTTTATCTTTAATTTCATGCCACCTCTACATTTTCAACATGGATGTACAAGCTTTATTAGTATTGGTTAGTTGAAAATTCTAATCCTTCCTAATGACTAATTTAATGGCTCAAATCCACTAGCACTTGGACTTTGGAGCCACCCAGTGAGAGGACCCTTTCCCTACATGGCACTTGTAGAAATAATATGGTGATACCTTCTAGTTTTGCTTTGGTGGCACTTGGTTTGTTGAGGTTAAATGGATTGATTATGTATACTTATGGACTTAAGGTTAAATGGCATGTACTTATGTGTACTTTTAGTGGCACCTGTTAAAGCACATGAAAACGTTAATAGAAAGGGTAATGCATTTTCTTTTTTGGTCTAGGGTGTGAAGTTGGCTCGAAGCAATTATGTGCTCTTAAAGTACAAGATGCCAAAAGGGAAGCACAAGAAATGAGGAGGTAATATAAGCATGCTTGTGGATTTGAGGCATATCTTATAATTGTAACCATGGATGATCTCATAGGTTCACGAGTTTATCAATTAAGCTTGAAGATTACAATTGGTGCCATGAGTGAAGAGGCTTCCTTGTGTAATACTAGCCAACATAAGTTATTGTTGAGGCTAGTGATGTGAGTGGTCAGAAACCTATTGTGCCTCTAGAAGGTATTGGGAATGAAGGTCACGGTGAGACTAGTGACCAATAACAAAATGCACCAACAACAGAAGTTATTGTTGAGGCTAGTGATATGGGTGGTCAAAAACCTATTGTGCCTCTAGAAGGTACTGGAAATGAAGGTCATGGGTGAGATTAGTGACCGATAACAAAATGCAGGGCCTTTAGTTAACAGAGGTATAAAAGGGGCATAATAGACTATTGGGGAAGGATAAAGAGATTGGCCTCTTACAAGATGTGTTGGCAAGTTCTGCGGAGTCATGACCTTCAAAATTGCCTCATCCCTCTATGCCATTTGGTACCTGCCATCTTCACATCATCTTCTGAGGTGGATGTCCTTTGTGATAGTTTTAATAAGATTGGGTATGTGATTTCTAGTGTCCCCCTTTTTGGTTTCATTGAGGAAACTAGGTAGTGAGCCATATTTGGAGGTAACAGACATGGGTATGGTAGAATGGGGTCCTACATGGTGTGCAAAGAATGACCAGTTTGAAAGGGAGCTCACAGATGGATGGAGAGATTTGTCTGGCAAAAAATTTCTTGTTTGGGATGGAAATCACTGGGTCAAGGCATGGTATGCACATATTAGGAAAGGTCAACTTTGACATGATGTATTAACTCCATATATTTTATTAGCTTGCATAATGCATTAACTCCATATGTTTTATTAGCTTGCATAATGCATTAACTCCATATGTTTTATTAGCTTGGTCACATATACCATCCTGACATGCCTAGAGTGCAGTGTCAGTTCATTGCTGTTGACAAGTTTAGGTGGGGGGGGCTCCTGATGGCCCTTCAATCCATAGAATGAGTGAATCTTGTCACAATGGTTGTACTATATTGTGTCTTTTCTCATGTACGGCGATGATGTTCATTTTGTAGATTGGCTTGTTTACATGTGGCTCCTATGATCTTGCACGAGATCTTTCTCCTCCAGAAGTTTATATTAGTGGAAAAGTCCTCAATAATTGATCAATTGAGTGACAATATCGAGAAGTGGGTTGAAATAGAAATGGCACTTGAGAAGAGAACAATAAATGCTTGGTATACTGCATCAACAACCGTGTTGTGCTAGCTTGTTTGGAAAGTAATGATCTTTCAGATACTTGAGTTGTAAATCTTCCCATTGCTTACATTCATTCTATGCCATTAATTAATGTGTTTACTTTGTGGATGCAGGTTGAATACTCTATAGCTATAAAAAATGTTGTAGAGTCATTGGAAAGGCAATCCATGACTTTATACCGAGAAGTATGAGAAGGCCGTGAGGGGAGTGGAGATAACCTTTAGGGATAGAGCATACAAAATACTTGCGATTGCAAATGGGGATGGTTTCTTTTAGATGCTCTACAATTATGATTGGTCAAAGAAGGGGCTTGTCAGTTTAACAAAGGATAAGCTGTATACTTTAGCAAGCACACGTCTTAGTCCAGAAAGGTAATTATACTCTAGCAAGCACATGTCTTAGTCCAGAAAGGTAATTAGGACCCTTTTAGACTACATTTTAGAGTATATATGGATGTGTTTTATCTAAATCTTAAACATGTGGATTTAGAAAAAAAGAGGTCCTCCGCATGCTCATGATAACAAAAGTGAAGGATCTTCTGGCCTTGGGCAAGTTTGGGGATGCTAAGAACCTCCTCAACTATGTAAATAAGGAAGTATACTGGGAGTACTTTCTCCAACGAGGTAAGAGCATCATTGAAGGACTCCTCACCCTGCCTGGGTGAGGAAGTATCTCAAGGATTTGGGGCCTTCTGGAAATAGGAGAGGGTATCACATCTTTTTGATTCTTTCCCTGATCTTTTGGAAAGATATGAGTGGGACAAAGGATTTGGAGAAGCAGCCCTAGATGGAGGAAAGATCAAAGCGCTTGGCTTTTAGGTACGAAATGGAACTCTTAACACTATATGTCTATTATATCTAGTTTGCCATTTGTGTTTGATGAGACTTTGTTTAAACTTGATATCCAATTGTAGATGGATAAGGTCCATGTACAGGGGTGGTCCTTTGGAGAACCTCCTAGACCCTCTACGTGCATGGATAGATGGCGAATAATGTAGATTTCATGTACCCATCATCATGGAAAGACAAGGAACTCAACAAATGAGTGGAAAATTTAGTAATGCCCATGGTGGCTTGACTACCCACCACTGGGTTCAATCCATGAATTTGAGTATGATTTGTGGATATTTTACTATTCCACCTACTGTTTCAAAACCATACAAATGCATATATGCTATTGTAAAATGTAATGCTGATGTCACGTTTCTTTTGCTATTCTCATGTTGCAAAATTAGAGTAATATCACAAACAGGAAGCGAATGCACTAGGAAGAGATTCCCATGGTGTTGAAGGAGGTAAAGAACATGACATTAGACCTAATTTAGTACCTCCAACTAAGCAAGCCTCTACATCAAAGCAACAAAGACCTCAAGGAGACACAATAGAGACCTCTTGAGAGATACGTAGCAAGAGTGGGCTTGACTTTCAAGGTCATGACCATTCTAGGGGAACAAGATAAAAAGTGTGTATAGAATCTTCACCTGTGTTGATATTAATGTATATGATAGCTATAGGTAGAAAATGCATTTGTAATGTTTCTTATATTCTTCCCATCCTATAGTGGCAGATTATTTCATACCAATCGATGTTGCCGCTATATGGAGAACCAAAAATTGTGAGTTCCTTTTTCCCCTTATGCTATCCATTTTCCTCCTACACATCTACAAGTTAATGGGTTACATGCATGCTTTGTTGAATGTTGCAGAGGGTAGAGATGAGTTTGTAGAGAGAGTGAATGCACCAAACCTCTCATATGATGGCACGCCATGTGTCACAGTTGCTCAGTTAGTTTGGGCTAACTTCCCAACTGGATTGAAAGTAGATATGGTCCCAAGCAATGGATGCCTAGAGTGGAATCAATACTCATGAAAGCTAGCTTGGGTAGTAGCACAATTTGTCAACATTTATGTGGCTAATGAGGGGTAGTTTATAACTTCTGGTGTGGCAAAACATTTCCTAGCCATATATCAAAATGCAGAGAGATTGGGGTTGACTCTATATTTCATTTTTCTGCTTTACGTAGGCTATGGATATGTCCATGACAATGGAGATCAGGTATGAACACTCTATATTTTGTTCTCTTTTTGCCTTGGCTTCACGATTTGTCTTTAGATATGTCCATGACAATGGAGAGTAGTTTTAACTGCTATTTAGTCTCGTAGTAATCCCCCACATTGATTACTTTTATTCAATCATAGTACTCTCATGTCAATCAGTTAAGGCCTTGCGAATTGGGTTGTTTTGGTGGGGAAACTATGCACTTAAGGATAGAGAAAGAAGCACGGCAATCAATCTGACTTGCACTTTTTAATGCCAAATCCAATTTGATAGGGGAATCCAATTAACGGTGTCCATTTGAGAGGAAAAAAGTGGCTGGTATGTACATGCAGGGAGGTGTAGAGCGATCTATGCATCTTTACAAGTAAGTATCTCAATCTTGTTCCAATTTTTATACCAAAATTTAGGAGTTTTGATGGTTAGCATCTTAATGCAATGCTATTTCTTGTAGGTGGTTACTTAGCACTTTCATAAATGAGAGCGACACATTCATTGAAATATTTGCTAGATGTGGGGAGTTGGGACATCAAAGCAAAGAGATACACTCGCATTATGTTGGCATTCAGAAAGATGATTACATTGTTGACAACCTCCTCTTAGACATTCCTCAACTTGATGGGTCCCCTTAGTAGTTTTACTTCTTCTAGTGGTGTATGACATGTTCTAAGAAAAACATGAACTTAAAATTTTCTTTTGTTGTATATAGCATTGTGGGAGAAAGAGAATGCTTTAAATAATGTCTTTGTTCTTTGTTCAATTTGTAAAAAAAATCTATCTTTATACTTTCACTTTGTCTTGTTTATGATTATATGCATGCGCTCACTTTCTTGTTGCTCGTATGCATGTTCTCGCCTCTATTTTGTTGGAGTGGGGTTGGTGGGAAATAGTAGTGTCACTTGAGAACATATTGGTGTATATGTATGAGATATGTATGCTAAGTGTGGCTTTCTTGTAGAAGCACATACATTTTTTGTTAGTTCATAAAATCCAAACAAAGATATAGGTTGCCAAAGCATTATAGATGCTCTTAATTCATATATTTGTAAAAAAGCTCGCTATTTTATCATGTTTGTAAAAAAACTCACCTAATCAACCATATGTCAAAAATTATAAATTGAAAGCTAGCCATGAGCGTATAAGATGAACTCCCTAATCTATTTAAGATAGATCTTATGCTAGATTCAAGTAATGAGATTTCACAATACCTTGCATATGATTTTCATGAGGACCGTTCATTGAACAAAGATAAGATGTATCGACTTATTAATTTGCCAAGCACCCTATGAATTAGTTATCGGACAACCATAAAAGTTTGGTAAGGATAATATTTAAGGATATGCACTAGGATGAGTTTCTAATTGTTTTGAAAGAAGCACACTCAAGAATAGTAGGAGGACACTTTACAAGAAAAGTTACTTCTCACAAAGATTCTCTAAGTAGATCTATGGTGGCCTACTATGTTTGGTGATGCCATTAAATTTGAGAGAACGTGTGAGGGATGCTAACACTTTGCTATTCTAGTGATGCCATTGAATTTGAGAGTATAGAAAAAAGATTTCATGCCCTTCACTCCAATTATTTTTCAATAATCATTTGGAGAATGGGAAATTTTCTTTATAGAATCCATTAGTCATGTACTAAACAAACATGGGCTTAATCTATCATTGTTATCATGGACTATTTCACAAAATGGGCCAAGGAAAAGGCCATAGAAAGGTTATAACTGCATTCTTATACGAGCATGTGATTTCAAGGTTTGCCTATCCATGTGTTGGTGTGATATTCTCACTAAACGGGTGGAAGCCAACCAAATTGATTAGGAACATAAGCTCATAGCTACATTTTGGGCTTATCGTACCTTTTACAAGATTACCACTGGTCATTGTTAAGCAATTTTGGAGCCCTAGATAAAATTATCTATTTTACATGAAACGTGATTTAGCCATGGGCATTAGAAGTAGGCCAAGTACATTGATAAGTAGGGCCATTGTAAAGGTTAATATTATGAATCCAAAGTCAATTGTTTAGTCCTTTTTTAAGAAGTGTTTGTCCTAGTGTGAATACATGGCTAAGCATATAAGGTGACTTTTTGGTCATTGTAATGGGCTTTACACAAAACTCAAAGAGAGCACTCTCTTGCTAACTAGTGTGTGCAAGAGAGAGAGAGTGAGCTTGAAAGAGTTCGTACATGTGTGTTGTGCCTCTTCCATGCTTGTTGTTGTGAGTGTGGTTGAGTGAGAGAGTGAGCCTTCTTGTGTGTACAAACACCATGGAGAGTGACATGTTGCTAGAGCAAATGAGGGAGTAGAGCAAATGAGGGAGTAGAGCAAAAAAATGAAAGTTGTATCTCAGAGCATGATCAATGTGGAAATCGGTAAATTCCCCAGAACTGTTACATTCTATTCTAGCTTAGGCAAGGGTAGGAAGTCACATCTTAAGCGTTGGTGTCTTGGGAGACAGTGGTTTCATTCCTTTATTTTTTAGCTTAGCATGCTTGAGAAGTGCTAAATCGTATATTCATTTGGACATGGTGTCACTATTGTGTGAATGGAGAAAGAGATAAGTTTACCTTTTTGTTCACTAAATATTATTTCTATTCACAAGGTTTCCTTTATGTTCACTAAAGATTCCTTTTCTAGATATTTTGTAGTGCTTTAAATGCATTGAAAGGCCTTAGCACACATATTAAAAGCTTTCATTTTTTGTTATTTTCCCATTAATTTTGGTGATTTTTTGTTTCTTTACACTTTTTCTCTTATTGGTAAAAAATACATGAGTGCCAAAAACACAGTGCAAATACTTTCAATTCAATTGGGTGCATAGATACTTTCAATTGGGTGCGTAGATGCTTGATCTATTGCAAGAAACCCTAAAACCAATCACAAAAACAAAAAACTAGCTAGAAAATCCAAAAATTTTACGAAACCTACAATAGGTCCACTTTGGAAATGGTACGTGGTATGTGATCTATTATAGATTGTGTGAAATTTTAATTGAATCTTGCATTGACATGTGGCATATTAAGTTGACCAATCATAAGCACATGGTCTACTATAGTGTGAAAATTTACTCAAATCATCTATTGACACGCGACATGTCAAGTTGACTATCACCTTATTCATACACCTATAATGGCACACACTATTCCATTGTAGCAGTACATCATCGTACAAGTAATAACAACATGACATGGTCAAGCAAACTTTGTTTATCTGTGGTGGACAACTTGCTAATGGTATGCATATAATTACTATCAGTCCATCATCGTACAATTTCAACTAGTACATGATGATAATTTTTAACTCGTAGAATTTTAAATGGTATACAATAATTTTCAGCCTTGACATTTTTAAAAACATTACAATGTACAAGTTTACTAGTATACATACAGTTACAAATGGTGTTGCAACAATACATGTATCGATATAATTGTTGTAGGTCATTCAACTAAAATGGTATGTCATACGAGTCTACTTGTATGCAGAGGAAAAAATAGAAGCTTCCAAAGACTAATCCTTGAGTTTTTGTGGAAAAAGTATCAGTTAAAATTCATACTTTCAATTCATACCAAAATTGGGTGCATAGATGCTTGATCTATCATTAGAAACCCTAAAACCAATTACAAAACAAAAATCTATGCACCCAAAATTGGGTGCATAGATGCTTGATCTATCAGTAGAAACCCTAAAACCAATTACAAAACAAAAATCTAGCTAGAAAATCTAGAATTTTAAGAAACCTACAATAGGTCGACTTTGGCAATGGTATGCGGTATGTGATGTATTATAGATTGTGTGAAATTTTGATTGAATCTTCCATTGACACGTGGCATATTAAGTTGACCAATCACAAGCACGTGGTATATTAAGTTGACCAATGTGGCATATTAAGTTGACCAATCATAAGCACGTGATCTACTATAGTGTGAAAATTTACTTGAATCATCTGTTGACTTGTGACATATTAGGTTAACCAATCACCTTATTATGGCACACACGGTTCCATTGTAACAATACATCATCATACAAGTATAAGAATGTGACGTGGTCATGTACACTTTATTTATATGTGGAAAACTTGCTAATGGTATGCATATAATTACTATTGGTCCATCTTACAATTCCAACTAGTACACGATATTTTTTAACTCGTAGAATTTTAACTAGTACTCCACAATAATTTTAACTAGTACTTCACGGTAATTCTTAGCCTTGACATTTTTAGAAACGGCACAATGTACAAGTCTACTAGTATACATACAATTACAAATGGTGTGGCAACAATACACGTATCATTATAATTAATGTAGGTATACATGTCTACTTGTGCACTTAGGAAAAAATGGAAACTTCCAAAGACTAATGCTTGAGTTTTTTGTGGAGAACGTTCCAAAAATATTTAAAACACTTGAGATGAGGGAGTACTTATTATGTCCCATGCTTGGACATAACATGGCTAGTATTAGAGGCGGATATGGTTCTTATTACAATATAAACTAGTCATAGGGATATATTTGGGTTTGTGGCTCATTTGTGGAGAGTTATCATGGTTCTTATTATAATCTGAACTAGGTATATATTTGCGTTTGTGGCTCATTTGTAGAGAGTTCTCATGTGGACTTTGACTTGGGAGTGGAACTTGTCAAGGAACTCAACATGTGTTGCCCCACTAGCTAGATGCACTATCGAGCATTTTCTATAGGATGGTTCTTGAAGGTTAAAAGATACTTAGTGTATGTGTTTCCTATGCATGTGTTAATGATTAATGATTGCGTCAAGCTCAAGTATTTCCTCTTAATTGACAATTAGAGGTGGGCTTTTCATAAATAGGCTGTGAAGGAAAAAATTAATAATGAAGATTGGAACCGGAGCTGACATACAAGATTGACGAGGGTAGCGTGAGGAAGTTTGCACTCATCGTGGAAAGTGGCAAGTGGAGGGCATAGCTATCCTTGACTCAGGTCCTTCATGATTCAGCTAGGGTGAGGTTAGGATTAGAAACCTGGGGGTGTTTAGGCTTGTTGGTGAGAGGCCTTTAGGAAAAGCATCCTTGGTGATGATGCTCTTTGGTGGATGGGTCAACGTGTCTCATGGACTAAAACATGATTAAGGAGAGCATGGTGGCTGACATACTAGCCTACGATTGGGTGGGCCAGATGTGTCCGATGCTTTCCTTTTCTAAGCTATATGAGGTTTGAAAGTTCTTGTAAGAACCTTGCATGAGCGTGTTGTGCAAAATATAGCATACTGCATTGTTGTTTGATTTTTTCTATTTGTTGTATTCTATTGTATGATGAGAATTTGTGTCCATGCGGATTATTATGATATGTGTTATCCCCTTGGGCTCGGAAACAAAATATCGGGACCCAAGTGGAGGCAACTCATGCATGCTAATTGGTCGTGGACCCAAGGGCAGGTGCCTCGTTGCTTTTGAATGTACAATAATGGTATGGGTAGGCTTATTCTAATATTAATGCTCCACAAGCATTTAGAGGATGATTTTCATTGATCTAAATGATGTGTAGAAGGATTTTGTAGGCCTTTATCCCCCCCCCTGATGTGCTTCTATATGTTTATGGCTTACTAGCGAAGCTCATAATAAGGTGCTAAAGAGCTAAATGGAACACATAATAAGGGTCTCTCATTGTAAAACACACATGTAGGGCTAAGTGTAAAAGCATTATATTCATTCCATTTTTCTCCATTCCGTATAAAGGGTCTTTAAGTAGCCATATCCATGTGACCTTTCAACTTCCATAACAACTTCTTGCCTCACATCTCCACTCTCATGTAGCTCCCACGCACGTGTAACTCCTAACTGTACATGTAGGGGAAAGAGAAAAAGCATTATATTTATTCCATTTTTTTCCATTCCATATAAATGGGCTTTAAATAGCCATGTCCACCTTCTTGCCTCACATCTCCACTCTCATGTAACTCCCACACGTGTAACTCCTAACTACACATGTAGGGGTAAGAGAAAAAGAATTATATTCATTCTATTTTTCTCTATTCCATATATAAAGGGGCTTTAAATAGCCATGTCCTTGTGACCTTTCAGCTTCTAACAGCTTCTTGCCTCACATCTCCACTCTCATGTAACTCCCATACATGTGTAACTCCTAACTACTTCTTGATGTGGCATCTTGTAACTCTTATGGCTAATGATATACTCCCATTATGGAAAGTAGTTTATGTGCTAACCTTAGGGAAATATGACCATAGGGTATGGGTGGCCAAATACCAAGTCAGCACCCTAGCATGCTTGAGGGATTAGGATGTCAATCCATTCAAACCCACATACAATACATCATCATACAAGTATAATGGCACACACGGTTCCATTGTAACAATACATCATCATACAAGTATAAGAATGTGACGTGGTCATGTGCACTTTATTTATATGTGGAAAACTTGCTAATGGTATGCATATAATTACTATTGGTCCATCTTACAATTCCAACTAGTACACGATATTTTTTAACTCGTAGAATTTTAACTAGTACTTCATGGTAATTCTTAGCCTTGACATTTTTAGAAACGGCACAATGTACAAGTCTACTAGTATACATACAATGACAAATGGTGTGGCACGTATCATTATAATTGTTGTAGGTATACATGTCTACTTGTGCGCTTAGGAAAAAATGGAAACTTCCAAAGACTAATGCTTGAGTTTTTTATGGAGAAGGTTCCAAAAATATTTAAAACACTTGAGATGAGGGAGTACTTATTATGTCCCATGCTTGGACATAACATGGCTAGTATTAGAGGCCAGTCGTTGGATATGGTTCTTATTACAATATAAACTAGTCATAGGGATATATTTGGGTTTGTGGCTCATTTGTGGAGAGTTATCATGGTTCTTATTATAATCTGAACTAGGTATATATTTGGGTTTGTGGCTCATTTGTGGAGAGTTCTCATGTGGACTTTGACTTGGGAGTGGAACTTGTTAAGGAACTCAACATGTGTTGCCCCACTAGCTAGATGCACTAGTACGGTCATGAGGTCTAGGGTGCACGGTATGGAATGTGCATGCCTTGAGGGTGTGGGCTTGCTAGGGTTGCCTTGATCTAGAGCTTGGGGGTGGCTTACCCATAGTGTGTGTGTGGTTTGGGTGATGAGCGCTATAGCTAATAAACCCCTTTATATTTTCTTGTTGTTCACGTGTCCATCTGTTGATCACATGTGCTTGTTTATAGTGGCTTGGATGTGCTTGTTCCACATTCACATGTACATGTGTTGATCGGATGTGCTTGTTTACAGTGGCTTGTGTAAGATTCCTCCCTCCAGCTTTTGAGGTGTGCAGGTGTAAGAACCTCCCCTTCTGATCTTATAATTATTTCCCTCTTTGAAATAAATGAAAGATCCTATTTTATCCTGTTTTTGGCCTGGAGAGAGAAAATGTCTAGAGGGAGGTAATTCAAAGTTGAGATATTTTTGGATATAAAAATCCTCCTAGTGTCTAAAATGGTTTCCCCTGAAACAGAAATTCAAAAAGAACTTTCAATGTGCAATTGGAATTAATTAAAAATAAGTATAAAGGACCTTAGCCTAAGGGTCCAAATTTTTAAAATTTTTTGGATTATGGTCCAATTAAGGTTCCTATGGGCCAATAGGATCAATCCAAGTGTAAGGAGGAGATAAATTGAAGAATAAAAGAAAAACCCCCCAAAAATGAGTAAATGCTCACATTAATAAGATGAAGAATGTACTAAGGACCAAAGAAAAGAAATACATGTATATATACTTGTATACATGTATATATATATATCCATGTATATATATATATATATACATGTATACATGTATACACACATATACATACATACATACATACATACATATATATATATATATATATATATATATATATATATATATATATATACATGTATACACATATACATATATACATGTATACATACATACATACATATATATATATATATATATATATATATATATATATATATATATACATGTATACATGTATACATGTATATATATATATATATACACATATACATATATACATGTATACATACATACATATATATATATGTATGTATGTATATATACACATATACATATATACATGTATACATACATACATATATATATATGTATGTATACATGTCATGTATACATGTATACATGTATACATGACATGTATACATATATATATATATATATATATATATATATATATATATATATATATATATATATATACATGTATACATGTCATGTATATATATATATATATATATATATATATATATATATATACATGTATACATGTATACATGACATGTATACATATATATATATATATATACATGTATACATGTCATGTATATATATATATACATGTCATGTATATATATATATATATATATATATATATATATATATATATATGTATACATGTCATGTATACATGTCATGTATACATATATATATATATATATGTATATATATATACATGTATACATGTCATGTATATATATATATATATATATATATATATATATATATATATATATATATACATGTATACATGTCATGTATATATATATATATATATATACATGTATACATGTCATGTATACATACATGTATATATATATATATACATGTATACATGTCATGTATACAT